>NC_069501.1:1137218914-1137503914 GCF_027579735.1 Bombina bombina | reverse complement strand
TATACATTTATGCATCATAAGTAATAATTGTGTAGAACACCTTTTCCCACCAAGGGAACTAAATAGGATTAAAAAGGACATGAAAGCCAATTTTTTTTCTTTCATGATTTAGAAAGAATGTGCAATTTTAAACAACTTTCCAATTTGCTTTGATTATCTAATTTGCTTCATTCTTGATATCCTTTGTTGAAAATAAGATCTAAACAGACTCAACAGCGGCTGATGGGTGGCTGCCCATAGATTCCTTGTGTGATTGACTCACCCATGTGCATTGCTATTTATTCAACAAAGGATACTTAAAGAATGAAACAAATTGGAATGATAATTACAATTATTTTCTCTATCAGAATCATGAAAGAAAAGGTTTTGGGTTTCATGTCCCTTTAAAGGACCAGTCAACACAGTAGATTTGCATAATCAACAAATGCAAGATAAGACAATGCATTAGCACTTAGTCTGATCTTCAAATGAGTAGTAGATTTTTCTGACAATTTTAAAAGTTTTGTCTATTTCCACTCCCCCTGTACCATGTGACAACCATCAGCCAATCACAAATTCAAATACGTATATGCTGTGAATTCTTGCACATGCTCAGTAGAAGCTGGTGACTCAAAAAGTTTAAATATAAAAAGACTGTGCACATTTTGTTAATGGAAGTAAATTGGAAAGTTGTTTAAAATTACATGCTCTATCTGAATAATGAAAGTTTAATTTTGACTTTAGTGTCACTAATTCATTGTTTCTCAACCGCGGTCCTCAAGTAACTCCAACAGTCAGTTGTCAGTTTTCATTACAGCTTAACCAGTGCACAGGTGAAATAATAAGCTGATGGGTGAGAGCAGGTTAGTAACCATGGTGTTACTGATCCGCTGATTACTTCATCTGTGCACACAGCTATAATGAAAACCTGGCCTGTTGGGGGTACTTAAGGACTGCGGTTGAGAAACACTGCTTTAATGCACAACCCTCAGCTTCTAACAGAAAAATAGTATCTGATAAACAATATACTACAGCTGGCCAAGTAGTCACAAATATATGCTAAAGGAAAGACCACATCAAAACAAGACCGCTATTTAATCATTACTTAAAGAACAAACTAAACATTACAAAAAACGATTTAAAACTTTAACTTGGTGCTATTTACTACTATACAGACTGCATAACATTAGTGCCAACAAAATGTATTTTCACACTGCAGAAATGCAAATAAAAGAAGCTGAGAAGGTGTAATTATCATAATGGATATTAAGGTGTTATGATTATATGCAACTTCTGTCCTATAATAGTAAAAACGGGTAAAGAAAACATGCACTGGAAAATCTTACTGTCCTCCCCAGTTTAGACAAAACCCAAACAAAAGGGGAAGAATACACAAATGAATCAACAAATCAAAGCTGCAGACACTTATGTGCGCCTCACCTAAAATACAAACATTCCCTTCACAATAACAGATAAAATGACTACTATAAATATTTAATTCTACTGCTAAATAGAGCAGTTCTGCTGTTTAGCATTTAAAAAACAGGTTTTAAACCAGAGATCGAGAAATCCAGAAAACAGAAAGCCGTGGCTCCTAAAATGTTACTTCTGGCTCCTATAATTTTGATGTATTCCATAAACGTCTAATCAATTCTTTACCAGGCTATGAAAAAAACCATATGGCTTGCTCCTAAAGTTCATCTAAAATTGTCAACCCCTATTTTAAACATACAAGAGTTTTCATGGAAAATATGCAATCTACGATGTATAAAAACAACAACATTTAGTATATTTAGTCTAGGTCTTGTATAATGTGATAGTATGACTCAGTAAATTAAAATGAACACTCAATGTTGAAGAATTGCATAATTAACAAGTGCATAATGAATAGACAAATAAGCAGTAGATTTCTGACAAATTATTTTTTTCTCCCATTTTTAGGCCCCCTCTATCATGTGACAGACTAGTATACGCATACTCTGTGAGCTTGTGCACATGTTCAGCAGGATCTTGTTCCCCAAAAAGTGTGAATAAAAAAAGACTGTATAGAAGTAAATTAGAAAGTGTTAAAACTGCATGCTCTTTCTGAATCATAAAAGTTTATTTTGACTTGAGTGTCCCTTTAAGGGGCTAAAAATTGTTCAGTATCTATATCAGGGGTGGGCAACTATTGGCCTTCCAGATGTTATGGACTACATCTCCCATGATGCTTTGCCAGCATTAAGGCTGAAAGAGCATTATGGGAGCTTTGGTCTATAACATCTAGAGGGCTGATAATTGCCCACTCCTGATCTATGAACACTTGTACAAATTATCTTTAAAGTGATTAACTTTTAAGACTATTCTGTTTGTATATTTGAGCTTGGTGCTTCTTGTCTCTGTTCCTTATTATTTGATTTTCCATCAGGATATGGTAGATTTCAGAACTCGCTCTTCAATATGTGGGACAGTTGAAACCACCTTTAACAAAAATGAAGGGCTGTCATGAGTTGGGATCTTTGTGCCTCTTTCCCTCTCATAGCTTTTCCTTCAGTGAAAATTTCAAAATGAACCTCAACTCTGCCTACAGTCCAGCCTTCTTTACACATGGTAGACCTATGGCTCAACCTTCTGTATGAGGTTCCTCTATACAACACCCACAGCTCTGCCTTCAAGTTTCCCCACACACAGCCCTGGAAGGCTTTTGGGAAATGTTGGGAGGTATATTCTTGGTAATTTCTGCTTTTCAAAGCCTAGGAACAATTGAGAGATTCTACTGCACAGGCCTGTTGCTGTCAGAGCTATCAGTTATTATTTAGAAGCAACTAAGGAAAGCAGGAAGTTTTAAAGTCTTTCGGCTAGATTTGGAGTTTTGTTGGTAACGACCCGAAAAACTAACGCAGGCTTTTTTCTGGCCGCACCATAAAAATAACTCTGGTATTGAGAGTCCATATAATGTCAGCGTTAGATTCCAAAAAAGGAGCGTAGAGCATATTTAACGCAGCTTCAACTCTCGATACCAGAGTTGCTTACGCAAGCGGCCAGCCTCAAAAACGTGCTCGTGCACGATTCTCCCATAGCAAACAATGGGGCTGTTTGAGCTGAAAAAAAAACTAACACCTGAAAAAAAGCCGCGTTCAGCTCCTAACGCAGCCCCATTGTTTGCTATGCGGTAACCCTTCCTACGTCTGCACCTAACACTTTAACATGTACCCCGAGTCTAAACACCCCTAACCTTACACTTATTAACCCCTAATCTGCCGCCCCCGCTATCGCTGACCCCTGTATATTATTATTAACCCCTAATCTGCCGCTCCGTAAACCGCCGCTACTTACATTATCCTTATGTACCCCTAATCTGCTGCCCTAACATCGCCGACCCCTATATTATATTTATTAACCCCTAATCTGCCCCCCACAACGTCGCCTCCACCTGCCTACACTTATTAACCCCTAATCTGCCGACCGGACCTGAGCGCTACTATAATAAAGTTATTAACCCCTAATCCGCCTCACTAACCCTATAATAAATAGTATTAACCCCTAATCTGCCCTCCCTAACATCGCCGACACCTAACTTCAATTATTAACCCCTAATCTGCCGACCGGAGCTCACCGCTATTCTAATAAATGTATTAACCCCTAAAGCTAAGTCTAACCCTAACACTAACACCCCCCTAAATTAAATATAATTTTAATCTAACGAAATTAATTAACTCTTATTAAATAAATTATTCCTATTTAAAGATAAATACTTACCTGTAAAATAAATCCTAATATAGCTACAATATAAATTATAATTAGATTATAGCTATTTTAGGATTAATATTTATTTTACAGGTAACTTTGTATTTATTTTAACCAGGTACAATAGCTATTAAATAGTTAAGAACTATTTAATAGCTAAAATAGTTAAAATAATTACAAATTTACCTGTAAAATAAATCCTAACCTAAGTTACAATTAACCTAACACTACACTATCAATAAATTAATTAAATACAATTCCTACAAATAAATACAATTAAATAAACTAGCTAAAGTACAAAAAATAAAAAAGAACTAAGTTACAAAAAATAAAAAAATATTTACAAACATAAGAAAAATATTACAACAATTTTAAACTAATTACACCTACTCTAAGCCCCCTAATAAAACAACAAAGCCCCCCGAAATAAAAAATGCCCTACCCTATTCTAAATTACTAAATTTAAAAGCTCTTTTACCTTACCAGCCCTGAACAGGGCCCTTTGCGGGGCATGCCCCAAGAAGTTCAGCTCTTTTGCCTGTAAAAAAAAACATACAATACCCCCCCCAACATTACAACCCACCACCCACATACCCCTAATCTAACCCAAACCCCCCTTAAATAAACCTAACACTAAGCCCCTGAAGATCATCCTACCTTGTCTTCACCTCACCAGGTATCACCGATCCGTCCTGGCTCAAAAATCTTCATCCAACCCAAGCGGGGGTTGGCGATCCATCATCCGGTGGCTGAAGAGGTCCAGAAGAGGCTCCAAAGTCTTCATCCTATCCGGGAAGAAGAGGCGATCCAGACCGGCAACCATCTTGATCCAAGCGGCATCTTCTATCTTCATCCGATGACGACCGGCTCCATCCTGAAGACCTCCACCGCAGACCCATCTTCTCCCGGCGACGTCCAACTGAAGAATGACGGTTCCTTTAAGGGACGTCATCCAAGATGGCGTCCCTCGAATTCCGATTGGCTGATTGGATTCTATCAGCCAATCGGAATTAAGGTAGGAATATTCTGATTGGCTGATGTTCCGATCAGCCAATAGAATGCGAGCTCAATCTGATTGGCTGATTGGATCAGCCAATCGGATTGAACTTGATTGATTCCATCAGCCAATCAGAATATTCCTACCTTAATTCCGATTGGCTGATAGAATCCAATCAGCCAATCGGAATTCGAGGGACGCCATCTTGGATGACGTCCCTTAAAGGAACCGTCATTCTTCAGTTGGACGTCGCCGGGAGAAGATGGGTCCGCGGTGGAGGTCTTCAGGATGGAGCCGGTCGTCATCGGATGAAGATAGAAGATGCCGCTTGGATCAAGATGGTTGCCGGTCCGGATCGCCTCTTCTTCCCGGATAGGATGAAGACTTTGGAGCCTCTTCTGGACCTCTTCAGCCACCGGATGATGGATCGCCAAGATTTTGGAGCCAGGACGGATCGGTGATACCTGGTGAGGTGAAGACAAGGTAGGATGATCTTCAGGGGCTTAGTGTTAGGTTTATTTAAGGGGGGGTTTGGGTTAGATTAGGGGTATGTGGGTGGTGGGTTGTAATGTTGGGGGGGGTATTGTATGTTTTTTTTTTACAGGCAAAAGAGCTGAACTTCTTGGGGCATGCCCCGCAAAGGGCCCTGTTCAGGGCTGGTAAGGTAAAAACAGAATTTATGTTTACCTGATAAATTACTTTCTCCAACGGTGTGTCCGGTCCACGGCGTCATCCTTACTTGTGGGATATTCTCTTCCCCAACAGGAAATGGCAAAGAGCCCAGCAAAGCTGGTCACATGATCCCTCCTAGGCTCCGCCTACCCCAGTCATTCGACCGACGTTAAGGAGGAATATTTGCATAGGAGAAACCATATGATACCGTGGTGACTGTAGTTAAAGAAAATAAATTATCAGACCTGATTAAAAAACCAGGGCGGGCCGTGGACCGGACACACCGTTGGAGAAAGTAATTTATCAGGTAAACATAAATTCTGTTTTCTCCAACATAGGTGTGTCCGGTCCACGGCGTCATCCTTACTTGTGGGAACCAATACCAAAGCTTTAGGACACGGATGAAGGGAGGGAGCAAATCAGGTCACCTAAATGGAAGGCACCACGGCTTGCAAAACCTTTCTCCCAAAAACAGCCTCAGAAGAAGCAAAAGTATCAAACTTGTAAAATTTGGTAAAAGTGTGCAGTGAAGACCAAGTCGCTGCCCTACATATCTGATCAACAGAAGCCTCGTTCTTGAAGGCCCATGTGGAAGCCACAGCCCTAGTGGAATGAGCTGTGATTCTTTCAGGAGGCTGCCGTCCGGCAGTCTCGTAAGCCAATCTGTTGATGCTTTTAATCCAAAAAGAGAGAGAGGTAGAAGTTGCTTTTTGACCTCTCCTTTTACCAGAATAAACAACAAACAAGGAAGATGTTTGTCTAAAATCCTTTGTAGCATCTAAATAGAATTTTAGAGCGCGAACAACATCCAAATTGTGCAACAAACGCTCCTTCTTCGAAACAGGTTTCGGACACAAAGAAGGCACGACTATCTCCTGGTTAATGTTTTTGTTAGAAACAACTTTCGGAAGAAAACCAGGTTTAGTACGTAAAACCACCTTATCTGCATGGAACACCAGATAAGGAGGAGAACACTGCAGAGCAGATAATTCTGAAACTCTTCTAGCAGAAGAAATTGCAACCAAAAACAAAACTTTCCAAGATAATAACTTAATATCAACGGAATGTAAGGGTTCAAACGGAACCCCCTGAAGAACTGAAAGAACTAAGTTGAGACTCCAAGGAGGAGTCAAAGGTTTGTAAACAGGCTTGATTCTAACCAGAGCCTGAACAAAGGCTTGAACATCTGGCACAGCTGCCAGCTTTTTGTGAAGTAACACAGACAAGGCAGAAATCTGTCCCTTCAAGGAACTTGCAGATAACCCTTTCTCCAATCCTTCTTGGAGAAAAGATAGAATCTTAGGAATCTTTACCTTGTCCCAGGGGAATCCTTTAGATTCACACCAACAGATATATTTTTTTCCATATTTTGTGGTAAATTTTTCTAGTTACAGGCTTTCTGGCCTGAACAAGAGTATCAATAACAGAATCTGAGAACCCTCGTTTTGATAAAATCAAGCGTTCAATCTCCAAGCAGTCAGCTGGAGTGAGACCAGATTCGGATGTACGAACGGACCTTGAACAAGAAGGTCTCGTCTCAAAGGTAGCTTCCATGGTGGAGCCGATGACATATTCACCAGATCTGCATACCAAGTCCTGCGTGGCCACGCAGGAGCTATCAAGATCACCGACGCCCTCTCCTGATGGATCCTGGCTACCAGCCTGGGGATGAGAGGAAACGGCGGGAATACATAAGCTAGTTTGAAGGTCCAAGGTGCTACTAGTGCATCTACTAGCGTCGCCTTGGGATCCCTGGATCTGGACCCGTAGCAAGGAACCTTGAAGTTCTGACGAGAGGCCATCAGATCCATGTCTGGAATGCCCCACAGTTGAGTGATTTGGGCAAAGATTTCCGGATGGAGTTCCCACTCCCCCGGATGCAATGTCTGACGACTCAGAAAATCCGCTTCCCAATTTTCCACTCCTGGGATGTGGATTGCAGACAGGTGGCAGGAGCGAGTCTCCGCCCACTGAATGATTTTGGTCACTTCTTCCATCGCCAGGGAACTCCTTGTTCCCCCCTGATGGTTGATGTACGCAACAGTCGTCATGTTGTCTGATTGAAACCGTATGAACTTGGCCTTCGCTAGCTGAGGCCAAGCCTTGAGAGCATTGAATATCGCTCTCAGTTCCAGAATATTTATCGGTAGAAGAGATTCTTCCCGAGACCAAAGACCCTGAGCTTTCAGGGATCCCCAGACCGCGCCCCAGCCCATCAGACTGGCGTCGGTCGTGACAATGACCCACTCTGGTCTGCGGAAGGTCATCCCTTGTGACAGGTTGTCCAGGGACAGCCACCAGCGGAGTGAGTCTCTGGTCCTCTGATTTACTTGTATCTTCGGAGACAAGTCTGTATAGTCCCCATTCCACTGACTGAGCATGCACAGTTGTAATGGTCTTAGATGAATGCGCGCAAAAGGAACTATGTCCATTGCCGCTACCATCAAACCTATTACTTCCATGCACTGCGCTATGGAAGGAAGAGGAACGGAAAGAAGTGTCCGACAAGAGTTTAGAAGTTTTGATTTTCTGGCCTCTGTCAGAAAAAACAGAATTTATGTTTACCTGATAAATTACTTTCTCCAACGGTGTGTCCGGTCCACGGCGTCATCCTTACTTGTGGGATATTCTCTTCCCCAACAGGAAATGGCAAAGAGCCCAGCAAAGCTGGTCACATGATCCCTCCTAGGCTCCGCCTACCCCAGTCATTCGACCGACGTTAAGGAGGAATATTTGCATAGGAGAAACCATATGGTACCGTGGTGACTGTAGTTAAAGAAAATAAATTATCAGACCTGATTAAAAAAACCAGGGCGGGCCGTGGACCGGACACACCGTTGGAGAAAGTAATTTATCAGGTAAACATAAATTCTGTTTTCTCCAACATAGGTGTGTCCGGTCCACGGCGTCATCCTTACTTGTGGGAACCAATACCAAAGCTTTAGGACACGGATGAAGGGAGGGAGCAAATCAGGTCACCTAAATGGAAGGCACCACGGCTTGCAAAACCTTTCTCCCAAAAATAGCCTCAGAAGAAGCAAAAGTATCAAACTTGTAAAATTTGGTAAAAGTGTGCAGTGAAGACCAAGTCGCTGCCCTACATATCTGATCAACAGAAGCCTCGTTCTTGAAGGCCCATGTGGAAGCCACAGCCCTAGTGGAATGAGCTGTGATTCTTTCGGGAGGCTGCCGTCCGGCAGTCTCGTAAGCCAATCTGATGATGCTTTTAATCCAAAAAGAGAGAGAGGTAGAAGTTGCTTTTTGACCTCTCCTTTTACCGGAATAAACAACAAACAGGGAAGATGTTTGTCTAAAATCCTTTGTAGCATCTAAATAGAATTTTAGAGCGCGAACAACATCCAAATTGTGCAACAAACGTTCCTTCTTTGAAACTGGTTTCGGACACAGAGAAGGTACGATAATCTCCTGGTTAATGTTTTTGTTAGAAACAACTTTTGGAAGAAAACCAGGTTTAGTACGTAAAACCACCTTATCTGCATGGAACACCAGATAAGGAGGAGAACACTGCAGAGCAGATAATTCTGAAACTCTTCTAGCAGAAGAAATTGCAACTAAAAACAAAACTTTCCAAGATAATAACTTAATATCAACGGAATGCAAGGGTTCAAACGGAACCCCCTGAAGAACTGAAAGAACTAAATTGAGACTCCAAGGAGGAGTCAAAGGTTTGTAAACAGGCTTAATTCTAACCAGAGCCTGAACAAAGGCTTGAACATCTGGCACAGCGGCCAGCTTTTTGTGAAGTAACACAGACAAGGCAGAAATCTGTCCCTTCAGGGAACTTGCAGATAATCCTTTTTCCAATCCTTCTTGAAGGAAGGATAGAATCCTAGGAATCTTAACCTTGTCCCAAGGGAATCCTTTAGATTCACACCAACAGATATATTTTTTCCAAATTTTGTGGTAAATCTTTCTAGTTACAGGCTTTCTGGCCTGAACAAGAGTATCGATAACAGAATCTGAGAACCCTCGCTTCGATAAGATCAAGCGTTCAATCTCCAAGCAGTCAGCTGGAGTGAAACCAGATTCGGATGTTCGAACGGACCCTGAACAAGAAGGTCTCGTCTCAAAGGTAGCTTCCAAGGTGGAGCCGATGACATATTCACCAGATCTGCATACCAAGTCCTGCGTGGCCACGCAGGAGCTATCAAGATCACCGACGCCCTCTCCTGATTGATCCTGGCTACCAGCCTGGGGATGAGAGGAAACGGCGGGAACACATAAGCTAGTTTGAAGGTCCAAGGTGCTACTAGTGCATCCACTAGAGCCGCCTTGGGATCCCTGGATCTGGACCCGTAGCAAGGAACTTTGAAGTTCTGACGAGAGGCCATCAGATCCATGTCTGGAATGCCCCACAGCTGAGTGACTTGGGCAAAGATTTCCGGGTGGAGTTCCCACTCCCCCGGATGCAATGTCTGACGACTCAGAAAATCCGCTTCCCAATTTTCCACTCCTGGGATGTGGATAGCAGACAGGTGGCAGGAGTGAGACTCCGCCCATAGAATGATTTTGGTCACTTCTTCCATCGCCAGGGAACTCCTTGTTCCCCCCTGATGGTTGATGTACGCAACAGTTGTCATGTTGTCTGATTGAAACCGTATGAACTTGGCCCTCGCTAGCTGAGGCCAAGCCTTGAGAGCATTGAATATCGCTCTCAGTTCCAGAATATTTATCGGTAACAGAGATTCTTCCCGAGACCAAAGACCCTGAGCTTTCAGGGATCCCCAGACCGCGCCCCAGCCCATCAGACTGGCGTCGGTCGTGACAATGACCCACTCTGGTCTGCGGAATGTCATTCCTCGTGACAGGTTGTCCAGGGACAGCCACCAACGGAGTGAGTCTCTGGTCCTCTGATTTACTTGTATCTTCGGAGACAAGTCTGTATAGTCCCCATTCCACTGACTGAGCATGCACAGTTGTAATGGTCTTAGATGAATGCGCGCAAAAGGAACTATGTCCATTGCCGCTACCATCAACCCGATCACTTCCATGCACTGAGCTATGGAAGGAAGAGGAACGGAATGAAGTATCCGACAAGAGTCTAGAAGTTTTGTTTTTCTGGCCTCTGTCAGAAAAATCCTCATTTCTAAGGAGTCTATTATTGTTCCCAAGAAGGGAACCCTTGTTGACGGAGATAGAGAACTCTTTTCCACGTTCACTTTCCATCCGTGAGATCTGAGAAAGGCCAGGACAATGTCCGTGTGAGCCTTTGCTTGAGGAAGGGACGACGCTTGAATCAGAATGTCGTCCAAGTAAGGTACTACAGCAATGCCCCTTGGTCTTAGCACAGCTAGAAGGGACCCTAGTACCTTTGTGAAAATCCTTGGAGCAGTGGCTAATCCGAAAGGAAGCGCCACGAACTGGTAATGTTTGTCCAGGAATGCGAACCTCAGGAACCGATGATGTTCCTTGTGGATAGGAATATGTAGATACGCATCCTTTAAATCCACCGTGGTCATGAATTGACCTTCCTGGATGGAAGGAAGAATAGTTCGAATTGTTTCCATCTTGAACGATGGAACCTTGAGAAACTTGTTTAAGATCTTGAGATCTAAGATTGGTCTGAACGTTCCCTCTTTTTTGGGAACTATGAACAGATTGGAGTAGAACCCCATCCCTTGTTCTCTTAATGGAACAGGATGAATCACTCCCATTTTTAACAGGTCTTCTACACAATGTAAGAATGCCTGTCTTTTTATGTGGTCTGAAGACAACTGAGACCTGTGGAACCTCCCCCTTGGGGGAAGTCCCTTGAATTCCAGAAGATAACCTTGGGAGACTATTTCTAGCGCCCAAGGATCCAGAACATCTCTTGCCCAAGCCTGAGCGAAGAGAGAGAGTCTGCCCCCCACCAGATCCGGTCCCGGATCGGGGGCCAACATTTCATGCTGTCTTGGTAGCAGTGGCAGGTTTCTTGGCCTGCTTACCCTTGTTCCAGCCTTGCATTGGTCTCCAAGCTGGCTTGGCTTGAGAAGTATTACCCTCTTGCTTAGAGGACGTAGCACTTTGGGCTGGTCCGTTTCTACGAAAGGGACGAAAATTAGGTTTATTTTTTGCCTTGAAAGGCCGATCCTGAGGAAGGGCGTGGCCCTTACCCCCAGTGATATCAGAGATAATCTCTTTCAAGTCAGGGCCAAACAGCGTTTTCCCCTTGAAAGGAATGTTAAGTAGCTTGTTCTTGGAAGACGCATCAGCCGACCAAGATTTCAACCAAAGCGCTCTGCGCGCCACAATAGCAAACCCAGAATTCTTAGCCGCTAACCTAGCCAATTGCAAAGTGGCGTCTAGGGTGAAAGAATTAGCCAATTTGAGAGCATTGATTCTGTCCATAATCTCCTCATAAGGAGGAGAATCACTATCGACCGCCTTTATCAGCTCATCGAACCAGAAACATGCGGCTGTAGCGACAGGGACAATGCATGAAATTGGTTGTAGAAGGTAACCCTGCTGAACAAACATCTTTTTAAGCAAACCTTCTAATTTTTTATCCATAGGATCTTTGAAAGCACAACTATCCTCTATGGGTATAGTGGTGCGTTTGTTTAAAGTGGAAACCGCTCCCTCGACCTTGGGGACTGTCTGCCATAAGTCCTTTCTGGGGTCGACCATAGGAAACAATTTTTTAAATATGGGGGGAGGGACGAAAGGAATACCGGGCCTTTCCCATTCTTTATTAACAATGTCCGCCACCCGCTTGGGTATAGGAAAAGCTTCTGGTAGCCCCGGCACCTCTAGGAACTTGTCCATTTTACATAGTTTCTCTGGGATGACCAACTTGTCACAATCATCCAGAGTGGATAATACCTCCTTAAGCAGAATGCGGAGATGTTCCAACTTAAATTTAAATGCAATCACATCAGGTTCAGCTTGTTGAGAAATGTTCCCTGAAGCAGTAATTTCTCCCTCAGACAAAACCTCCCTGGCCCCATTAGACTGGGTTAGGGGCCCTTCAGAAATATTATTATCAGCGTCGTCATGCTCTTCAGTATCTAAAACAGAGCAGTCGCGCTTACGCTGATAAGTGTTCATTTTGGCTAAAATGTTTTTGACAGAATTATCCATTACAGCCGTTAATTGTTGCATAGTAAGGAGTATTGGCGCGCTAGATGTACTAGGGGCCTCCTGAGTGGGCAAGACTCGTGTAGACGAAGGAGGGAATGATGCAGTACCATGCTTACTCCCCTCACTTGAGGAATCATCTTGGGCATCATTGTCATTGTCACATAAATCACATTTATTTAAATGAATAGGAATTCTGTCTTCCCCACATTCAGAACACAGTCTATCTGGTAGTTCAGACATGTTAAACAGGCATAAACTTGATAACAAAGTACAAAAAACGTTTTAAAATAAAACCGTTACTGTCACTTTAAATTTTAAACTGAACACACTTTATTACTGCAATTGCGAAAAAACATGAAGGAATTGTTCAAAATTCACCAAATTTTCACCACAGTGTCTTAAAGCCTTAAAAGTATTGCACACCAAATTTGGAAGCTTTAACCCTTAAAATAACGGAACCGGAGCCGTTTTGAACTTTAACCCCTTTACAGTCCCTGGTATCTGCTTTGCTGAGACCCAACCAAGCCCCAAGGGGAATACGATACCAAATGACGCCTTCAGAAAGTCTTTTCTAAGTATCAGAGCTCCTCTCACATGCGACTGCATGCCATGCCTCTCAAAAACAAGTGCGCAACACCGGCGCGAAAATGAGTCTCTGCCTATGCTTTGGGAAAGCCCCTAAAGAATAAGGTGTCTAAAACAGTGCCTGCCGATATTATTATATCAAAATACCCAGATAAAATGATTCCTCAAGGCTAAATATGTGTTAATAATGAATCGATTTAGCCCAGAAAAAGTCTACAGTCTTAATAAGCCCTTTTTGAAGCCCTTATTTACAATCGTAATAAACATGGCTTACCGGATCCCATAGGGAAAATGACAGCTTCCAGCATTACATCGTCTTGTTAGAATGTGTCATACCTCAAGCAGCAAGAGACTGCTCACTGTTCCCCCAACTGAAGTTAATTGCTCTCAACAGTCCTGTGTGGAACAGCCATGGATTTTAGTGACGGTTGCTAAAATCATTTTCCTCATACAAACAGAAATCTTCATCTCTTTTCTGTTTCTGAGTAAATAGTACATACCAGCACTATTTTAAAATAACAAACTCTTGATTGAATAATAAAAACTACAGTTAAACACTAAAAAAACTCTAAGCCATCTCCGTGGAGATGTTGCCTGTACAACGGCAAAGAGAATGACTGGGGTAGGCGGAGCCTAGGAGGGATCATGTGACCAGCTTTGCTGGGCTCTTTGCCATTTCCTGTTGGGGAAGAGAATATCCCACAAGTAAGGATGACGCCGTGGACCGGACACACCTATGTTGGAGAAATCCTCATTTCTAAGGAGTCTATTATTGTTCCCAAGAAGGGAACCCTTGTCGACGGAGATAGAGAACTCTTTTCCACGTTCACTTTCCATCCGTGAGATCTGAGAAAGGCCAGGACTATGTCCGTGTGAGCCTTCGCTTGAGGAAGGGACGACGCTTGAATCAGAATGTCGTCCAAGTAAGGTACTACTGCAATGCCCCTTGGTCTTAGCACCGCTAGAAGGGACCCTAGTACCTTTGTGAAAATCCTTGGAGCAGTGGCTAATCCGAAAGGAAGCGCCACGAACTGGTAATGCTTGTCCAGGAATGCGAACCTTAGGAACCGATGATGTTCCTTGTGGATAGGAATATGTAGATACGCATCCTTTAAATCCACCGTGGTCATGAATTGACCTTCCTGGATGGAAGGAAGAATTGTTCGAATGGTTTCCATCTTGAACGATGGAACCTTGAGAAACTTGTTTAAGATCTTGAGATCTAAGATTGGTCTGAACGTTCCCTCTTTTTTGGGAACTATGAACAGATTGGAGTAGAACCCCATCCCTTGTTCTCCTAATGGAACAGGATGAATTACTCCCATTTTTAGCAGGTCTTCTACACAATGTAAGAATGCCTGTCTTTTTATGTGGTCTGAAGACAATTGAGACCTGTGGAACCTCCCCCTTGGGGGAAGTCCCTTGAATTCCAGAAGATAACCTTGGGAGACTATTTCTAGTGCCCAAGGATCCAGAACATCTCTTGCCCAAGCCTGAGCGAAGAGAGAGAGTCTGCCCCCCACCAGATCCGGTCCCGGATCGGGGGCCAACATTTCATGCTGTCTTGGTAGCAGTGGCAGGTTTCTTGGCCTGCTTTCCCTTGTTCCAGCCTTGCATTGGTCTCCAGGCTGGCTTGGCTTGAGAAGTATTACCCTCTTGTTTAGAGGACGTAGCACTTGGGGCTGGTCCGTTTCTACGAAAGGGACGAAAATTAGGTTTATTTTTGGCCTTGAAAGACCTATCCTGAGGAAGGGCGTGGCCCTTACCCCCAGTGATATCAGAGATAATCTCTTTCAAGTCAGGGCCAAACAGCGTTTTCCCCTTGAAAGGAATGTTAAGTAGTTTGTTCTTGGAAGACGCATCCGCTGACCAAGATTTCAACCAAAGCGCTCTGCGCGCCACAATAGCAAACCCAGAATTTTTCGCCGCTAACCTAGCCAATTGCAAAGTGGCGTCTAGGGTGAAAGAATTAGCCAATTTGAGAGCACGGATTCTGTCCATAATCTCCTCATAAGGAGGAAAATCACTATCGATCGCCTTAACTAGTTCATCGAACCAGAAACACGCGGCTGTAGTGACAGGGACAATGCATGAAATTGGTTGTAGAAGGTAACCTTGCTGAACAAACATCTTTTTAAGCAAACCTTCTAATTTTTTATCCATAGGATCTTTGAAAGCACAACTATCTTCTATGGGTATAGTGGTGCGTTTGTTTAAAGTAGAAACCGCTCCCTCGACCTTGGGGACTGTCTGCCATAAGTCCTTTCTGGGGTCGACCATAGGAAACAATTTTTTAAATATGGGGGGAGGGACGAAAGGTATACCGGGCCTTTCCCATTCTTTATTTACAATGTCCGCCACCCGCTTGGGTATAGGAAAAGCTTCTGGGAGCCCCGGGACGTCTAGGAACTTGTCCATTTTACATAGTTTCTCTGGGATGATCAAATTCTCACAATCATCCAGAGTGGATAATACCTCCTTAAGCAGAGCGCGGAGATGTTCCAACTTAAATTTAAATGTAATCACATCGGGTTCAGCTTGTTGAGAAATTTTCCCTGAATCTGAAATTTCTCCCTCAGACAAAACCTCCCTGGCCCCCTCAGACTGGTGTAGGGGCATTTCAGAACCATTATCATCAGCGTCCTCATGCTCTTCAGTATCTAAAACAGAGCAGTCGCGCTTACGCTGATAAGTGGGCATTTTGGCTAAAATGTTTTTGATAGAATTATCCATTACAGCCGTTAATTGTTGCATAGTAAGGAGTATTGGCGCGCTAGATGTACTAGGGGCCTCCTGAGTGGGCAAGACTCGTGTAGACGGAGGGAATGATGCAGTACCATGCTTACTCCCCTCACTTGAGGAATCATCTTGGGCATCATTTTCAGTGTCACATAAATCACATTTATTTAAATGAGAAGGAACCCTGGCTTCCCCACATTCAGAACACAGTCTATCTGAGACATGTTAAACAGGCATAAACTTGATAACAAAGTACAAAAAACGTTTTAAAATAAAACCGTTACTGTCACTTTAAATTTTAAACTGAACACACTTTATTACTGCAATTGCGAAAAAGTATGAAGGAATTGTTCAAAATTCACCAAAATTTCACCACAGTGTCTTAAAGCCTTAAAAGTATTGCACACCAAATTTGGAAGCTTTAACCCTTAAAATAACGGAACCGGAGCCGTTTTTAACTTTAACCCCTTTACAGTCCCTGGTATCTGCTTTGCTGAGACCCAACCAAGCCCAAAGGGGAATACGATACCAAATGACGCCTTCAAAAAGTCTTTTCTATGTATCATAGCTCCTCACACATGCGACTGCATGTCATGCCTCTCAAAAACAAGTGCGCAATACCGGCGCGAAAATGAGGCTCTGCCTATGATTAGGGAAAGCCCCTAAAGAATAAGGTGTCTAAAACAGTGCCTGCCGATATTATTTTATCAAAATACCCAGATTAAATGATTCCTCAAGGCTAAATATGTGTAATATATGAATCGATTTAGCCCAGAAAAAGTCTACAGTCTTAATAAGCCCTTGTGAAGCCCTTATTTACTTTCTGAATAAACATGGCTTACCGGATCCCATAGGGAAAATGACAGCTTCCAGCATTACATCGTCTTGTTAGAATGTGTCATACCTCAAGCAGCAAAAGACTGCTCACTGTTCCCCCAACTGAAGTTAATTCCTCTCAACAGTCCTGTGTGGAACAGCCATGGATTTTAGTAACGGTTGCTAAAATCATTTTCCTCATACAAACAGAAATCTTCATCTCTTTTCTGTTTCAGAGTAAATAGTACATACCAGCACTATTTTAAAATAACAAACTCTTGATTGAATAATAAAAACTACAGTTAAACACTAAAAAACTCTAAGCCATCTCCGTGGAGATGTTGCCTGTACAACGGCAAAGAGAATGACTGGGGTAGGCGGAGCCTAGGAGGGATCATGTGACCAGCTTTGCTGGGCTCTTTGCCATTTCCTGTTGGGGAAGAGAATATCCCACAAGTAAGGATGACGCCGTGGACCGGACACACCTATGTTGGAGAAAGAGCTTTTAAATTTAGTAATTTAGAATAGGGTAGGGCATTTTTTATTTTGGGGGGCTTTGTTGTTTTATTAGGGGACTTAGAGTAGGTGTAATTAGTTTAAAATTGTTGTAATATTTTTCTTATGTTTGTAAATATTTTTTTATTTTTTGTACTTTAGCTAGTTTATTTAATTGTATTTATTTGTAGGAATTGTATTTAATTAATTTATTGATAGTGTAGTGTTAGGTTAATTGTAACTTAGGTTAGGATTTATTTTACAGGTAAATTTGTAATTATTTTAACTATTTTAGCTATTAAATAGTTCTTAACTATTTAATAGCTATTGTACCTGGTTAAAATAAATACGAAGTTACCTGTAAAATAAATATAAATCCTAAAATAGCTATAATCTAATTATAATTTATATTGTAGCTATATTAGGATTTATTTTACAGGTAAGTATTTATCTTTAAATAGGAATAATTTATTTAATAAGAGTTAATTAATTTCGTTAGATGTAAATTATATTTAACTTAGGGGGGTGTTAGTGTTAGGGTTAGACTTAGCTTTAGGGGTTAATACATTTATTAGAATAGCGGTGAGCTCCGGTCGGCAGATTAGGGGTTAATAAGTGTAGGCAGGTGGAGGCGACGTTGTGGGGGGCAGATTAGGGGTTAATAAATATAATATAGGGGTCGGCGGTGTTAGGGGCAGCAGATTAGGGGTACATAAGGATAACGTAGGTGGCGGCTCTTTGCGGGCGGCAGATTAGGGGTTAATTATTGTAGGTAGCTGGCTGCGACGTTGTGGGGGGCAGATTAGGGGTTAATAAATATAATATAGGGGTCGGCGGTGTTAGGGGCAGCAGATTAGGGGTACATAAGGATAACGTAGGTGGCGGCGCTTTGCGGTCAGCAGATTAGGGGTTAATAAGTGTAGGTAGGTGGAGGCGACGTTGTGGGGGGCAGATTAGGGGTTAATAAATATAATACAGGGGTCGGCGGTGTTAGGGGCAGCAGATTAGGGGTACATAAGGATAACGTAGGTGGCGGTCGGCAGATTAGGGGTTAAAAATTTTTATTCGAGTGTCGGCGATGTGGGGGGACCTCGGTTTAGGGGTACATAGGTAGTTTATGGGTGTTAGTGTACTTTAGAGTACAGTAGTTAAGAGCTTTATAAACCGGCGTTAGCCCAGAAAGCTCTTAACTACTGACTTTATTCCTGCGGCTGGAGTTTTGTCGTTAGATGTCTAACGCTCACTTCAGAAACGACTCTAAATACCGGAGTTAGAAAGATCCCATTGAAAAGATAGGATACGCAATTTACGTAAGGGGATCTGCGGTATGGAAAAGTCGCGGCTGAAAAGTGAGCGTTAGACCCTATTTTGAGTGACTCCAAATACCGGCGGTAGCCTAAAACCAGCGTTAGGAGCCTCTAACGCTGGTTTTCACGGCTAACGCCAAACTCCAAATCTAGGTCTTTGTGTCTTGCATTCTGGAAAGAGGCCAGGATGGTTATAAACATTCTTTAGCAATTGGATTTGCTCTGTTCTTATGGATAATTAAAAAAAAAAAAAAAAACAGATGCTTTTAAATGGGCAGTGTATCAACGTAATGTTCAATGAAGCAAATGAAACCGTGACATTTATATTCTTTTACCTGAAATAAAATGTAAACTAAATGTTGTTTAAATTAAACTGATTGTAATAATGCACTATCAGTTGTGTAGTTCTTGCTATAAGGGCAACTGCCACAGCTATGTTGGTGGAATGGGACACACTTGTAACTTATTTGTTGTTTAGAAAATGCTATTTGAAATGCTCTCTTTTAAAAACACTACGATGTCCCTTTAAAGTCCAGGCCTTTTCCACTACGGCAAGAGCCCTGGGCTTTTTGTGATTTGAAAGAGTATCTGTAAACTCAAAGTATCTTTTGATACTACAGAACAATGATTTGTATGTAACTGACAGTAAACATGCTGCTACTGAAAGAACACAAAAGTAAAAAAAAAAACACACCTTCCGTATCAGAGTGAAGATGGCTTACTACTGAAAGTGGTGCACATGGTCATTCCCCATATTTTTACTTCCTTTGATTCTGAATTACTTGATGCAACTAAATATCCCACAAATAGATCATCAATATCACACCAAGGGCCAGATTACAAGTGGAGCGTTAAAAATCGCTTGCATGAAAGCGATATTAGTACTCCACTTTGTAATACCAGCGCACGATAATGTGCGCTGGTATTACAAGTTAATCACAATGCGAACGTGAGCTAGAGTTCGCATTGCTAGGAGGCATTGAGCCCACAAGAACGCGCTTCCATAGGCTGCTATGTGAGCCTATGACGGCATCAGAACCTTGCACAGTGATGGGCAGCAGTTAGTAAATATATATATATATATATATGAATATTTAAATATATATATGTATGTATTAATATGTGTATATACATATATATTTACATTGCGGTCTATGACAACACACAGTTCCCATAGTCCACAATGTAAAGGCACTTTTTTTTTTTTTTTTAACACCCCACTCCCACCAACTTTAAAGTCCCAAAACAGCTTAGTGCTAGATTTTTTTTATAAAAAACTACAATGCCCTATTTTGAGGGCATTTGGGGCATGTTTAGAAAATTAACCAGAGATCTAATCTAATTAGCTTGCGGTAGCAATAACCAGCCACTTGTAATGGCTGGTTAATTATCGCACTCCCGCAAAAGGGAAAATTTGCCAGTTTGCCGGAGCGGGATAATTTAGCCTCAAGTGTTTCATGTGCTACCCTAAGGCTTCAAAAGGGATCCATAACGGTTTAAGCCCTAATATGGTCCCAAGCAACAAAGTTGAAACCCACAATGTGTATAAGGTGTTGAGAGGAGTGGATTTAGATGGAAACAGACAGTGAGCAATTTGCACTGACAATACAGAGGGTTTTATTTCTGCTCAGAATCAGAACACATTTTGCCAAAGAATCTCTTGAATACCCCAATTCGATATTGGTCCATTTGTTGATTGGAATAGAATTACATAATGATTTTTATTTATTTATTTTTGTGAAAATGTAATGTTCCATTTCAGGGGGAAAAATAGCTTAAGAAAGAGACAAGTGACAATTTACTTAACCAATTTGTTTAATTAGCAAAAAAAAAAAAAAAGATAAATTGTGATGATCTGATTCTACTTGGATTTTTCTAAGAAGGAAGTTCCAACAAAATACAAAACATTTTTGTTGCATTGTTTCAGGGCAATAGCCAGTTACTTCCTCAATCGAAATATTTTGCAAACTTAAATACATATTCAAAGGATCTAAAGTAAGTGCAATGTGCACTTCGGTTCTACAGTGGTATTTGAATATGCCTGCATGTAGCTGCACAACAAAAATAACAGCAAAAAGTAAAAAATAAAATCTAGAACCCATAACTACCTGGCTCCCAAGATCGGTGAAACTCTAGCTTAAAGCAGTGTATTTTTGCTGGCTATTTGCTTAAAGCAAATATAGACAATACCTTGTGTCTCATACCTAAAAAAACTTTCCAAAACTAGGAATAGTGTTGGCAAAATAGATTCAGAGGCTATGAGTCAATTGGCCACAGTCAAATAAGTAGTGAAGTGATTAGTATAAAAGTGCAAAACACACTGGAGAAGTCTTACATTCTGAGTAGCTTTACGTTTAAACGGATGCATTAGCTTTACTCATTACTTCTATCTCCATCAGCCTACATTACAGGGAAGCATTTAAAATAGGTTTTGTTCATAAATATTTTAAATGACACTTACCTTGTACGGTTGGAAGCTGGCCAGACTGTAAGTACCTTTTTCTCACACAAAAAATAAGCTGCAGGCTCTTCAGGCAATCAGAGGGTGTAGTGCTTAAGCTATTATTGCCAATGGCAGTGACTGTTGCCTCGGAGGACGAAGACACTGCACATGCTATGCACACTCAGGGAGGAACAAGCTGCTATTGACAATATTGGTTTGGGAACTCTGATTAGCTGTAGAACTAGCAGACTATTTTTAGAAGAAAAAAAGAAGTAAACGTCATTATTAGATGCAGAATTTAAATGCTTTCTTGTACTACAGTACTCCTCATATATTGAAATGATGAATGGTTGCATTTCAATTGGAAATATAAGCAGTTTTGCAATATACTTCCATTAGCAAAGATGCTTTTAATAAAAGTTATTACCTTCTTCGGCATACGCACATATCCTTTGAGGGCCCGTGCAACGGTATTTAGAGCTGGCGGTGCTGGGTATTACTTCTGAAGATGTCATTTGTGTCAAACGAGCCAATGCTAACTTCTGAGAAGGTGTTGTGTTTGAATTCTGGTGCACGGGCCCTCACAGGATATGCGTGTATGCCGCAGAAAGACTAATAACTTTTACTAAAAGCACTTTTGCTAATGGAAGTTTACTACATAAATGCTTCTATTTCAAATTGAAATGCACCGACCTATGCACATTTAATTTTTTACCTCTCTTTAATGTTCCTAGTTTAAGCTGGTTATAAAAATGTGACTTCTAATAAATGATCCTTTATATACTTGAATAATTTTATAGCTGTCTGGGGATGTTAAAAAATTGCTGTTTATTCCATGCCCATGAGTTGTCTTAGTTAGAAATATATTATTTTTCCTAAACCATCCATCCATCTCTATGTTTGATCAGAGGAAATATTCCTAAGACACTAATAAAACAAAGATGTAAACATTATTAGTTGTGCAGCAGTTTAACATGTTTATTCCGCAAATTCACGTGCGCTTTATAAACACATCTCAATAATTCCTCTTTTTATCACGTTTTTATCACGTTTTATCACTTTAACCGGGGCACGGTAAAAAATAAAAGCATATTATGGAACATAAAATAAGAACATCATGTACTAGCAGACTTCAGTAATATTTGCACAGTTGCAGTAAAAATAGAGACAATGCAATTTATACCACACAATGTTGGATTCATTATTTAAAACGTTTAAAAGCTTTGGAAACTAATGGCCAGAAGCTAATCTCTGCAATGCACAAACATAACACCAAAAGGTCAATTAAACAGAACATATCCAGAACTAGGTGTTTTGTGGGTTTTTTTTTAAACCAACCACCAAGAAAATGTAGTTAAAGGGATACTAAACCCAATTTTTTCTTTCATGATTTAGATAGAGTGTGCGATTTTAAGCAACTTTCTAATTTACTCCTACTTTCAATTTTTCTTCATTCTCTTGCTATCTTTATTTTAAAAGCAAGAATTTAAAGCTTAGGAGCCGGCCCATTTTAGGTTCAGAACCCTGGATAGTGCTTGCCTATTGGTGGCTACATTAAGCAAACCAAGAAAGCAAGCATAACCCAGGTTCTGAACCAAAAATGGGCCGGCTCTTAAAGGGACATGAAACCCAAAACATTTCTTTCATGATTTAGACAAAGCATACAATTTTAAACAACTTTCCAATTTACTTCAATTACTTAATTTGCTTTCTTCTCTTTGTTATCCTTTGCTGAAAGGTTTATCTAGGAAAGCTCAGGAGCAGCAAATAACCTAGGTTCTAGCTGTTGATTGGTTGCTGCATATCAGTGATGTGCAGTCACTAGAGGCAGGTGAGGCAGCACTTCACCTCTCATATGGGCAAATATATATATATATATATATTTATTTTTATTGGCTTTAAAAAAAAATTACAATTTTTCAGCATTTTTTTTTTTCACAGCTACATGTTGTGCAATAGAGGCACAAGCAGGTCTGCCCACCATTACACAACATCCTGCGCCACCTATTGGATGAAAGTGGTTAAGATCATTGCATGGCCCATAACTGCTTATTTGAGGCAGTCCTATTTGGGCTGACCCAATCCAGTGAGAGGCATAAGTAAGTGAACTTAGGGTTGGGGTTGGATGTTAAATCATATAAAACATAACAAAAACTGATAAAAAACAACTTTAATTTATTTTGTTGCTGTCCTGTGCAGCTGCAGCTTTGCTAAAGTGAAAAAGAGAGTTCTGTACTTCCCCTCTAAGTGCAGTGGAATGTTCCACTGTCACTTCCTTACAGAGCAGGAAGAGATGCAGAGTTTTAGCCACATTTTATTGAAGTGCTACAACCTTAGATTTTACTGAAAGGGATTCTGTTAGTGAAAATTATAATTTAATGAATGTGGTTTAGTGTTTTTTTGTTTTTTTAATCTTTTACTGCAGTTTAAGGATCGTTTTTGTATTTTGTTTACTCAAACTTTACACCGATTAACTTAGCAGCTTGCCTCTGGACTTCATACTAATGTATAGTCTCACTTTCTGAACTCTCTGTAGCTCTGCTGTTTTATTACTTAAAAATGCAGTGGTGCCTCTTCCCTCCCCCCCTTGTGTGTGTGTGTCTCTATCTCTCCATCTCTCTCCTTATGTGTCGTTCTCCCCCATGGTCTCTTTCTCTCTCTGTCTCTCTTCCTCCCCCCTCTGACTCTCTCATCCCTTATGTGTCTCTCTAACCCTCTGTGTGTGATTGTGTCTCTCTCTCTCTTTCTCTCTCTCTAACCCTCTGTGTGTGATTGTGTCTCTCTCTCTCTCTCTCTCTCTCTCTCTCACCCTCTGTGTGTGATTATGTCTCTCTCTCTCTTTCTCTCTCTCTAACCCTCTGTGTGTGATTGTGTCTCTCTCTCTTTCTCTCTCTCTAACCCTGTGTGTGTGATTGTGTCTCTCTCTCTTTCTCTCTCTCTAACCCTGTGTGTGTGATTGTGTCTCTCTCTCTTTCTCTCTCTCTAACCCTGTGTGTGTGATTGTGTCTCTCTCTCTCTCTAACCCTATGTGTATGATTGTGTCTCTCTTTCTCTAACCCTCTGTGTGTGATTGTCTCTCTCTTTCTCTCTCTAACCCTCTGTGTATGATTGAGTCTCTCTTTTTCTCTCTCTAACCCTCTGTGTATGATTGTGTCTCTCTCTTTCTCTCTCTCTCTAACCCTCTGTGTGTGATTGTGTCTCTTTCTCTCTCTCTCTAACACTCTGTATGATTGTGTCTCTCTCTCTTTTTCTCGCTCTCTAACCCTCTGTGTGTGATTGTGTCTCTCTCTCTCTCTAACCTTCTGTGTGTGATTGTGTCTCTCTTTCTCTCTCTCTAACCTTCTGTGTGTGATTGTGTCTCTCTCTCTCTAACCTTCTGTGTGTGATTGTGTCTCTCTCTCTCTAACCCTCTGTGTATGATTGTGCCTCTCTCTCTTTCTCTCTCTCTAACCCTCTGTATGTGATTGTGTCTCTCTCTCTTAGCACTATGGAGTACTGACTCTGAGCAGTACAAAAACAAGATGGTAAAAATCCATAATCTATCAGCAGGGAAAATATACAGTAATCATTTTAAGAAATCTGTTTTAACAATGTCAATCAAAAGTGAGTTTGTAAATAATAAAAACATCCACTCATGGGCTTTCTATTACTCTTATGAAACAAGTCAATGGGGGGGGGGGGGGGATAATTAAAGATCATAAAGTCTTGTGCAGACCCTAGGGGAGTATCATTTAAAGGTAGAGAAGTGAGTCATATATAAGAACAATACAAATCCTATAATATAAAAGGCCAAGTGTGTTTGTCCGAAGCTGTCATGCGCAGTAGAGACAGCACAAGGACAAACACACCTGGCCTTACCTGACATGCTATTTGCGGCGGTAGGGGCGAAAGTGGACGTGGCCAGCGAGAGCGTGGGCGTGACCTGGCATGTTTGGGGGCGTGGTTGGGCGCGGTCTGCACGAGAAAGAGGGGAGAGAAATAGAAAGAGAGGGGGAGAGACAAAAAGAGGGGGGGAGAGCAGAAGAGAAGGGGGAAGAGCAGAAGAGAAGGGAAAGAGCAAAATAGAGAGAAGAGAGAGAAAAAGAGGGGGAGAGAGAGCGCAAAAGAGGGGAGAGAGACAGAGCAAGAGAGAGGGAGGAGAGAGGGGAGATAGGGAGGAGAGAGGGGGAGAGAGGGAGGAGAGAGGGGGAAGAGAGAGCAAAAGAGGGGGGGAGAGCAAAAGAGAGGGGAGGAGAGAGCAAAAGAGAGGCGGGAGAGAGAGCAAAAGAGAGGGGGGAGAGAGAGCAAAAGAGAGGGGGGAGAGAGAGCAAAAGAGAGGGGGGAGAGAGAGCAAAAGAGAGGGGGGAGAGAGAGCAAAAGAGAGGGGGGAGAGAGAGCAAAAGAGAGGGGGGAGAGAGAGCAAAAAAGAGGGGGGAGAGAGAGCAAAAGAGGGGGGAGAGAGAGCAAAAGAGAGGGGAGGAGAGAGAGCAAAAGAGAGGGGAGGAGAGAGAGCAAAAGAGAGGGGAGGAGAGAGCAAGAGAGAGGGGGGGAGAGAGCAAAAGAGAGGGGGGGAGAGAGCAAAAGAGAGGGGGGGGGAGAGAGCAAAAGAGAGGGGGGGGAGAGAGCAAGAGAGAGGCGGGGGAGAGAGCAAAAGAGAGGGGGGAGAGAGAGCAAAAGAGATGGGGGAGAGAGCAAAAGAGAGGGGGGGAGAGAGCAAAAGAGAGGGGGGAGAGAGCAAAAGAAAGGGGGGAGAGAGAGCAAAAGAGGGGGAGAGAGAGAGAGAATGCAAGAGAGAGGGGGAGAGAGAGCACAAAAGAGGGAAAAAGACAGAGCGCAAAAGAGAGGGGAAGAGAGAGAGCGCAAAAGAGAGGGGAAGAGAGAGAGCGCAAAAGAGAGGGGAAGAGAGAGAGCGCAAAAGAGAGAGGGAGAGAGAGCGGGCAAAAGAGGTGTGAGAGAGAGAGAGAATGCAAAAGAGAGGGGGGAGAGAGAGAGCGTAAAAGAGAAGGGGGAGAAAAAGCAAAAGAGGGGGGAGAAAAAGCAAAAGAGGGGGAGAAAAAGCAAAAGAGGGGGAGAAAAAGCAAAATAGAGGGGGGAGAGAGAGAGAGAGAGAGAGAGAGCAAAAGAGAGGGGGAGAGAGAGAGAGAGCAAAAGAGAGGGGAGGAGAGAGAGCAAAAGAGAGGGGAGGAGAGAGCAAGAGAGAGGGGGGGGAGAGCGCAAAAGAGAGGGGGAGAGAGCGCAAAAGAGAGGGGGAGAGAGCGCAAAAGAGAGGGGGAGAGAGCGCAAAAGAGAGGGGGAGAGAGTGCAAAAGAGAGGGGGAGAGAGTGCAAAAGAGAGGGGGAGAGAGCACAAAAGAGAGGGGGAGAGAGCGCAAAAGAGAGGGGGAGAGAGCGCAAAAGAGAGGGGGAGAGAGCGCAAAAGAGAGAGGGGAAAGAGCAAAATAGAGGGAAGAGAGAGAGAAAAAGATGGGAGAGAGAGAGAAAAAGATGGGAGAGAGAGAGCAAAAGAGAGGGGGGAGAGCACAAAAGAGAGGGGAAAATAGCAAAATATGGTCAACTATATACAGAAGTATAGCAGCAGCTCTCTCTCCTACAATACAATGGCCTCATATTATATATACAATTCTGCAGGTAGGGATTACCAAAAATGTGACCTGTGTTTAAAGCCTAAAGGAGCATACACTGGCCTAAATAAAGCACAGATGGTTAAGGAGATATATTCCTAATAGTAATAATATGAAAACAAATAGGTGACCTTCCTAAACTGTTAAAGGGACACTGTACCCAAAAATTTTCTTTCGTGATTCAGATTGAGCATGCAATTTTAAGCATCTTTCTAATTGACTCCTATTATCAAATTTTCTTCATTCTCTTGGTATCTTTATTTGAAATGCAAGAATGTAAGTTTAGATGCCGGCCCATTTTTGGTGAACAACCTGGGTTGTCCTTGCTGATTGGTGGATAAATTCATCCACCAATAAAAAAGTGCTGTCCAGAGTACTAAAACCAAAAAAAAGCTTAGATGCCTTTTTCAAATAATGATAGCAAGAGAACGAAGAAAAATTGATAATAGGAGTAAATTAGAAAGTTGCTTAAAATTGCATGCTCTTTCTGAATTCCAAAAGAAAAAATTTGGGTACAGTGTCCCTTTAAGAGTTGGAGATGCTTTCCCCCAAAAAATATTACATAATATGTTGAAATAAAATATATCATTTGTGTGGAAAATTCATAGAAAAAGTCCTGGGATTTATTTAAATGAGACACCAAAGTATTATAGTAAAATGCCCTAAGTATGATTAGGTAAATAATATACTTAGGCCTAGATTTGGAGTTTGGCGGTAGCCGTGAAAACCAGCGTTAGAGGCTCCTAACGCTGGTTTTAGGCTACCTCCGGTATTTGGAGTCACTCAAAAAAGGGTCTAACGCTCACTTTTCAGCCGCGACTTTTCCATACCGCAGATCCCCTTACGTAAATTGCGTATCCTATCTTTTCAATGGGATTTTTCTAACTCCGGTATTTAGAGTCGTGTCTGAAGTGAGCGTTAGAATTCTAACGACAAAACTCCAGCCGCAGAAAAAAGTCAGTAGTTAAGAGCTTTCTGGGCTAACGCCGGTTCATAAAGCTCTTAACTACTGTACTCTAAAGTACACTAACACCCATAAACTACCTATGTACCCCTAAACAGAGGTCCCCCCACATCGCCGCAACTCGATTAAATTTTTTTAACCCCTAATCTGCCGACCGCCACCTACGTTATCCTTATGTACCCCTAATCTGCTGCCCCTAACACCGCCGACCCCTATATTATATTTATTAACCCCCAATCTGCCCCCCACAACGTCGCCGCCAGCTACCTACACTTATTAACCCCTAATCTGCCGTCCGCACGCCGCCGCCAGCTACATTATCCCTATGTACCCCTAATCTGCTGCCCTAACATCGCCAACCCCTATATTATATTTATTAACCCCTAACCTGCCCCCCACAACGTCGCCGCCACCTACCTACAATAATTAACCCCTAATCTGCCGACCGCAAAGAGCCGCCAGCTACATTATAGCTATGTACCCCTAATCTACTGATCGGAACAGCCAATAGAATGCGAGCTCAATCTGATTGGCTGATTGGATCAGCCAATCGGATTGAACTTGATTCTGATTGGCTGATTCCATCAGCCAATCAGAATATTCCTACCTTAATTCCGATTGGCTGATAGAATCCTATCAGCCAATCGGAATTCGAGGGACGCCATCTTGGATGACGTCCCTTAAAGGAACTGTCATTCTTCAGTTGGACGTCGCCGGATGAAGATGGGTCCGCGGTAGAGGTCTTCAGGATGGAGCCGGTCCTCATCGGATGAAGATAGAAGATGCCGCTTGGAAGATGATGGTTGCTGGTCCGGATCTACTCTTCTTCCCGGATAGGATGAAGACTTTGGACCCTCTTCTGGACTTCTTCAGTGGATGTCTAGCCCCCGCTTGGGTTGGATGAAAATATCGGAGCCAGGACGGATCGGTGTGATACCCGGTGAGGTGAAGACAAGGTAGGATGATCTTCAGGGGCTTAGTGTTAGGTTTATTTAAGGGGGGTTTGGGTTATAATGTTGGGGGGGTATTGTATGTTTTTTTTTACAGGCAAAAGAGCTGAACTTCTTGGGGCATGCCCCGCAAAGGGCCCTGTTCAGGGCTGGTAAGGTAAAAGAGCTTTGAACTTTAGTAATTTAGAATAGGGTAGGGCATTTTTTATTTTGGGGGTCTTTGTTATTTTATTAGGGGGCTTAGAGTAGGTGTAATTAGTTTAAAATTGTTGTAATATTTTTCTTATGTTTGTAAATATTTTTTTATTTTTTTGTAACTTAGTTCTTTTTTATTTTTTGTACTTTAGTTAGTTTATTTCATTGTAGTTATTTGTAGATATTTTATTTAATTAATTTAATGATAGTGTAGTGTTAGGTTTAATTGTAACTTAGGTTAGGATTTATTTTACAGGTAATTTTGTTATTATTTTAACTAGGTAACTATTAAATAGTTCTTAACTATTTAATAGCTATTGTACCTGGTTAAAATAATTACAAAGTTACCTGTAAAATAAATATTAATCCTAAAATAGCTATAATATAATTATAATTTATAGTGTAGCTATATTAGGATTTATTTTACAGGTAAGTATTTAGCTTTAAATAGGAATAATTTATTTAATAAGAGATAATTAATTTCGTTAGATGTAAATTATATTTAACTTAGGGGGGTGTTAGGGTTAGACTTAGCTTTAGGGGTTAATACATTTATTAGAATAGCGGTGAGCTCCAGTCGGCAGATTAGGGGTTAATAATTGAAGTTAGGTGTCGGCGATGTTAGGGAGGGCAGATTAGGGGTTAATACTATTTATTATAGGGTTAGTGAGGCGGATTAGGGGCTAATAACTATTATAGTAGCGCTCAGGTCCGCTCGGCAGATTAGGGGTTAATAAGTGTAGGCAGGTGGAGGCGACGTTGTGGGGGGCAGATTAGGGGTTAATAAATATAATATAGGGGTCGGCGATGTTAGGGAAGCAGATTAGGGGTACATAGGGATAATGTAAGTAGCGGCGGTTTACGGAGCGGCAGATTAGGGGTTAATAATAATATGCAGGTGTCAGCGATAGCGGGGGCGGCAGATTAGGGGTTAATAAGTGTAAGGCTAGGGGTGTTTAGACTCGGGGTACATGTTAGGTGCAGACGTAGGAAGTGTTTCCGCATAGCAAACAATGGGGCTGCGTTAGGAGCTTAACGCGGCTTTTTTGCAGGTGTTAGGTTTTTTTTCAGCTCAAACAGCCCCATTGTTTCCTATGGGGGAATCGTGCACAAGCACGTTTTTGAGGCTGGCCGCGTCCGTAAGCAACTCTTATTTTTATGGTGCGGCCAGAAAAAAGCCGGCGTTAGCTTTTCGGGTCGTTACCGACAAAACTCTAAATCTAGCCGTTAGATAGCAAACTCTCACCGAAGCTTTTATTACTTCTGTACCAGTCCCCTGTCTTGTCTTAATTGCACCCCCGATATATTGCTGCAGAATCTGCTGGCGCATAACAAATAGATATTTACAGAACAAAATAACGATAATTATGTCCCTTTAAATTAATGCATCACTTCTTGAAGCAGCCAGGTGGGGAATAATAGAAGGAAATTATGTCAGACGGAGGACTGTAAAGGGATTTTGTTCATTACCATTTAGTAGTAACTGTGTTAAATGCTCCGTCCTGTAATAGCAAAGGACAACACTGACAGTCTTGTAAATCCTAATCCTCTGGTGATTTCTGCTAATCTGTCAGGATTAAACAAACCTGATTTATTTTGGTCACAAGGACAAATAATTGTAACATATTCATTGTACAAGTTACAATACTCAAAGATGAATGCTATATTATAGTGCCAAAAACAACACTATTTACAATGCTTCTCACAACAGAATTACTCATGACAGAAACAAATGGGCTCCCTGTAATTGTACGAACAAAGAATGTGTGTCCCTAGGAGAGTATCAGAACAAGCCATTTAGTCACTTAGCAGATGCTTTGTGAGTAGCCAGTGACATGCATGACTAAAATGTGACAGATTATGAACTGAATTTAAATAAGGTAATTCATGAAATAGGCATGCAGCTGCAATAACTTGGCATAGCGCAGTGCACTTTTGATAAATAATATGTGCTGGTTACAAAAATGCTTAAAAGGGACACTTTCATGATTCAGATAGAGCATGATATTTTAATCAACTTTCTTATTTACTCCTGTTAGCAATTTTTCTTTGTTCTCTTGCTATCTTTATTTAAAGCAGGAATGTAAATCTTAGCAGCCAGCCTATTTTAGGTTCAGCACTATGGATAGCACTTGCTTATTGGAGGCTTACATTTACCCACCAATAAGCAAGCATAACCCAGGTTCTCATCCAAAAATGGGCCGGCTCCTATGCATCACATTCCTGCTTTTTAAATAAAGATAGCAAGAGAACGAAGAAAATTGATAATAGGAGTAAATTAGAAAATTGCATGCTCTATCTGAATCATGAAAGAAAAAATTTGGGTTTAGTGTCCCTTTAAAGTGAAAGTCAATCCTAGCGTTTTTGAAAGAGGACCTTCATTCATGAAGTATAACATACTTCATGTAGAAAGCTCCTTTATTTGTTTGAAGCGATCGCCATTCTGAGCTGCTAAGGAAACCTGCAGCAGATCGCTGTTTTGCCGTGCGGTAAATCCGGCTTGGCGCCCATGGGAGCAGGATTTCCCACACGCTATTTGCTAAGTGGTGAAAACGTCACCTCTTAGCAAAATAAATTTCTTGAGGCGGCTGCCTGAACAGCTAAGAACGGCGATCACTTGAAACAAATAAAGGAGCTTTCTGCATGATGTATGTTATACTTCATGAATGAAAGTCTCCTTTATTTGTTTCAATCGTCAATCCTAGGGTTTTAGAAACGCAAGGATTGACTTTCACTTTAAAGAACTTAAACCCAGTCATGCTTGTTTGCTGATGATACAAAAAATATCAAATTAACAGTGATATTAAAAAACTGGAGGGCTGGGCAAATAAATAGGATCTGAAATGTAATATTACCAAGAGCAAAATCCAAAAACCCAAAGACCAAATATAGTCTCAATGGTACATTGCTGACTGTAACTAAATAGGAACGGGACTTGGGAATTATTATTTCAGAGGATTTAAAATTTGCTACACAAAGCAGCAGTGCAGCCAGTAGAATACTTAGTAGCATTGGGATAAATATTAGTAGCAGAAATGGCAAGGTTCTTATGCCACTTTACAGTTCTGGAGACTATATCTTCAGAAAGATATAAATACACTAGAAAGTGTCCAAAGGAGCGCTATTAAAATGGTACACAGTCTTAACTATAAAAAGACTCTACAACCTAGATATGTATAGTTTAGAGGAGAGAAGGGAAAGAGGAAACATGATAGGAACTTAATAAAGTGGAGGCTGAAAGCGTTTCCCCCCCAAAAAAAGCCAAAACAAGAGGTTACAATCTTTAATTAGAGGAAACATTTTTTACAGAAAGGGTGGTGGATTCAGGGAATAAACTTCTAATTGAGGTGGTAAACACAAAGACTGTAAATTAATTTAAAAATGCCTGGGACATGCATAAGGCTATCCTAAGGAAAAAGTAACATGTAATATGGGTAGAGTTGATGGGCCTTTTTGGTTCTTATCTACCGTCAAATTCTGTGTGTCTATGCATTAGGAAGAACCGTCTTAAAAAAAAAAAGTAAAACTGTTTCAAATTGATATTGAAACCGAAAATGTTCATTTGTAAATAAAAAATGCCTTTGATAAGAAAATGACCACTGCATAAACACTCAAAAGGGTTTTCAAGGTGTTCACTCAACCTGCAAAATAGCACTTTTAATAGCTTTAAAAAACGTACACTTCAAACAGATCATCTACAGTCCAGTCCTGTTGATATATTATGCATTACAAATTAAGTTATGTTGCATAGAAACAGCGCTATGTCCCTTTAAAACAATTATGATTTCTCCTTGGAAACCCAGTTGTTTACCTCCTACATAGCAAGCTCCATAGGAAGAAGGGTCCTGAAGTCTGCTTCCCCTTCTTGTCTTTATTTATTGAACCCCTGTATTAGTTTTGATGCTAATAATAAAAATGAGAATGTATTAAGCCTCTGCTATTTTGACATCCAAACTCTGTAGCACTGGGTCTACATAATTTCCTTGAGTAGAAGATGCAAGATAAAGGACCACTAAATACAGTAAAATTACATAATTAACAATTACATAATAAAGAGACAATGCAACGGCACTCAAATAAGCAGTAGATTTTTTTTTCTGGCAAATCACCCCTCCCCATTGTACAGCCCCCTGTATCATGTGACAGACATCAGCCAATCACAGACTAGTATACGTATACCCTGGGAACTTGTGCATATGCTCAGTAGGAACTGGTGCCTTAGAAAGTGTGAATATAAAAAGACTGTGCAAATTTTTTAAACGGGAGTAAAGTGTCTTAAACTACATGTTCTTTTGAAATCATGAAAATGTAGTTTGTTTGTTTTTTTAATTATAATTTTTTATTGAAGTCGTGGAACCAGGTTACAAACAAAATACGTCCATAGGCCACAATAAACACAGGTAAAGGATATTCATTGGTATCACACAAATATTACAGACATTATCATAGACTCCCTTTGTGAACCGAGATGATTTAGCTAGGCGAGTGATGGGGTCATCACCATAGTGTGTAGAGCTATAGCTGAAGTTGCAATTATCTGTGAAAGTATATGAAAGTCTGGCATATGAAATAAACATGAAGGAGTGAGATCTTCAGACAAGTTTAGTTACGGTGTGACAAATGGGTTGGACTAAGGAAGATGGAACTTCTTTTTTTATAATATGTCACAAAACAGATGCTCTCCAAAATGTTAGAGGGGCCACTCTTGGACCCATGTAAATTAAAGAAATTAGTACGTGGGGAGGGAGCTTATGAGTTGGCCACTTTTGGGCCATAGTATATAGGGGGGGGGAGTAAATACAGCAGGCTAAAGCCGCTTTTATCAGAGAGGAGGGAGGGGGGGGCGGAACCTTCAATAATAACCAAACGTAGCAAGGAGGGGAGTGAGAGGTGGACATGTATTAATAATAGTGGGGAAGTTGTACCCCAAGGTAGGGATTTACGGGTACGTATGGGCACTACGAGTCAATTATATTAAGTCTATATATATTGCGTCCACTTTACTAAAGTCTCCTTCAGGGTAAGAACATTGTAGGCTATTATATATTACGGTGGTATAGATCTATGATTGAGCAATCCAGACATTCGTTAAAGTAGCGTTTAGAGCATTATACATATCCACAAAGGTTGTAGTTTAAGAACAATTATAGACATAAAAAGTCAAAACTGTGATTTGAAATGTATAGACATCCGAAACCTCTAGACTATATAACAGTATGGAACACTTTCTTCCGTTAACATAGGAGGCCGCTCTTGGATCCAAGAAAAACAGAATTTATGTTTACCTGATAAATTACTTTCTCCAACGGTGTGTCCGGTCCACGGCGTCATCCTTAATTGTGGGATATTCTCTTCCCCAACAGGAAATGGCAAAGAGCCCAGCAAAGCTGGTCACATGATCCCTCCCAGGCTCCGCCTTCCCCAGTCATTCGACCGACGTAAAGGAGGAATATTTGCATAGGAGAAATCATATGATACCGTGGTGACTGTAGTTAGAGAAAATAATTCATCAGACCTGATTAAAAAACCAGGGCGGGCCGTGGACCGGACACACCGTTGGAGAAAGTAATTTATCAGGTAAACATAAATTCTGTTTTCTCCAACATAGGTGTGTCCGGTCCACGGCGTCATCCTTACTTGTGGGAACCAATACCAAAGCTTTAGGACACGGATGATGGGAGGGAGCAAATCAGGTCACCTAGATGGAAGGCACCACGGCTTGCAAAACCTTTCTCCCAAAAATAGCCTCAGAAGAAGCAAAAGTATCAAATTTGTAAAATTTAGTAAAAGTGTGCAGTGAAGACCAAGTCGCTGCCTTACATATCTGATCAACAGAAGCCTCGTTCTTGAAGGCCCATGTGGAAGCCACGGCCCTAGTGGAATGAGCTGTGATTCTTTCAGGAGGCTGCCGTCCGGCAGCCTCATAAGCCAATCTGATGATGCTTTTAAGCCAAAAAGAGAGAGAGGTAGAAGTTGCTTTTTGACCTCTCCTTTTACCAGAATAAACAACAAACAAGGAAGATGTTTGTCTGAAATCCTTTGTAGCCTCTAAATAGAATTTTAGAGCACGAACTACATCCAAATTGTGCAACAAACGTTCCTTCTTTGAAACTGGATTCGGACACAAAGAAGGCACGACTATCTCCTGGTTAATATTTTTGTTAGAAACAACTTTCGGAAGAAAACCAGGTTTAGTACGCAAAACCACCTTATCTGCATGGAACACCAGATAAGGAGGAGAACACTGCAGAGCAGATAACTCTGAAACTCTTCTAGCAGAAGAAATTGCAACCAAAAACAAAACTTTCCAAGATAATAACTTGATATCAACGGAATGTAGGGGTTCAAACGGAACCCCCTGAAGAACTGAAAGAACTAAATTAAGACTCCAAGGAGGAGTCAAAGGTTTGTAAACAGGCTTGATTCTAACCAGAGCCTGAACAAAAGCTTGAACATCTGGCACAGCCGCCAGCTTTTTGTGAAGTAAAACAGATAAAGCAGAAATCTGTCCCTTCAAAGAACTTGCAGATAATCCTTTCTCCAAACCTTCTTGAAGAAAGGATAGAATCTTAGGAATTTTTATCTTGTTCCATGGGAATCCTTTAGATTCACACCAACAGATATATTTTTTCCATATTTTATGGTAGATTTTTCTAGTTACAGGCTTTCTGGCCTGAACAAGAGTATCAATGACAGAATCTGAGAACCCTCGCTTTGATAAAATCAAGCGTTCAATCTCCAAGCAGTCAGTTGGAGTGAGGCCAGATTCGGATGTTCGAACGGACCTTGAACAAGAAGGTCCTGTCTCAAAGGTAGCCTCCATGGTGGAGCCGATGACATATTCACCAGATCTGCATACCAAGTCCTGCGTGGCCACGCAGGAGCTATCAAGATCACCGATACCCTCTCCTGTTTGATCCTGGCTACCAGCCTGGGAATGAGAGGAAACGGTGGGAACACATAAGCTAGGTTGAAGCTCCAAGGTGCTACTAGTGCATCCACTAGAGTCGCCTTGGGATCCCTGGATCTGGACCCGTAGCAAGGAACCTTGAAGTTCTGACGAGACGCCATCAGATCCATGTCTGGAATGCCCCACAATTGAATTATTTGGGCAAAGATTTCCGGATGGAGTTCCCACTCCCCCGGATGAAATGTCTGACGACTCAGAAAATCCGCTTCCCAATTTTCCACTCCTGGGATGTGGATTGCAGACAAGTGGCAGGAGTGAGTCTCCGCCCATTGAATTATTTTGGTCACTTCTTCCATCGCCAGGGAACTCCTTGTTCCCCCCTGATGGTTGATATACGCAACAGTCGTCATGTTGTCTGATTGAAACCGTATGAATTTGGCCTTTGCTAGCTGAGGCCAAGCCTTGAGAGCATTGAATATCGCTCTCAGTTCCAGAATATTTATCGGGAGAAGAGATTCTTCCCGAGACCAAAGACCCTGAGCTTTCAGGGGTTCCCAGACCGCGCCCCAGCCCACCAGACTGGCGTCGGTCGTGACAATGACCCACTCTGGTCTGCGGAAGCTCATCCCTTGTGACAGGTTGTCCAGGGTCAGCCACCAACGGAGTGAATCTCTGGTCCTCTGATCTACTTGTATCGTCGGAGACAAGTCTGTATAATCCCCATTCCACTGACTGAGCATGCACAGTTGTAATGGTCTTAGATGAATTCGCGCAAAAGGAACTATGTCCATTGCCGCGACCATCAAACCTATTACTTCCATGCACTGCGCTATGGAAGGAAGAAGAACAGAATGAAGTACTTGACAAGAGCTTAGAAGTTTTGATTTTCTGGCCTCTGTCAGAAAAATCCTCATTTCTAAGGAGTCTATTATTGTTCCCAAGAAGGGAACTCTTGTTGACGGAGATAGAGAACTTTTTTCTACGTTCACTTTCCACCCGTGAGATCTGAGAAAGGCCAGGACAATGTCCGTATGAGCCTTTGCTTGTGGTAGAGACGACGCTTGAATCAGTATGTCGTCCAAGTAAGGTACTACTGCAATGCCCCTTGGTCTTAGCACCGCTAGAAGGGACCCTAGTACCTTTGTGAAAATTCTTGGAGCAGTGGCTAATCCGAATGGAAGTGCCACAAACTGGTAATGCTTGTCCAGAAAGGCGAACCTTAGGAACCGATGATGTTCCTTGTGGATAGGAATATGTAGATACGCATCCTTTAAATCCACCGTGGTCATGAATTGACCTTCCTGGATGGTAGGAAGAATTGTCCGAATGGTTTCCATTTTGAAAGATGGAACCTTGAGAAATTTGTTTAGGATCTTGAGATCTAAGATTGGTCTGAATGTTCCCTCTTTTTTGGGAACTATGAACAGATTGGAGTAGAATCCCATCCCTTGTTCTCCTAATGGAACAGGATGAATCACTCCCATTTTTAACAGGTCTTCTACACAATGTAAGAATGCCTGTCTTTTTATGTGGTCTGAAGACAATTGAGACCTGTGGAACCTCCCCCTTGGGGGTAGCTCCTTGAATTCCAGAAGATAACCTTGGGAGACTATTTCTAGCGCCCAAGGATCCAGAACATCTCTTGCCCAAGCCTGAGCGAAGAGAGAAAGTCTGCCCCCCACCAGATCCGGTCCCGGATCGGGGGCCAACATCTCATGCTGTCTTGGTAGCAGTGGCAGGTTTCTTGGCCTGCTTACCTTTGTTCCAGCCTTGCATTGGCCTCCAGGCTGGCTTGGTTTGAGAAGTATTACCCTCTTGCTTAGAGGATGTAGAACTTGGGGCTGGTCCGTTTCTGCGAAAGGGACGAAAATTTGGTTTATTTTTAGCCTTAAAAGACCTATCCTGAGGAAGGGCGTGGCCCTTACCCCCAGTGATATCTGAAATAATCTCTTTCAAGTCAGGGCCAAACAGCGTTTTCCCCTTGAAAGGTATGTTAAGCAATTTGTTCTTGGAAGACGCATCCGCTGACCAAGATTTTAGCCAAAGCGCTCTGCGCGCCACAATAGCAAACCCCGAATTTTTCGCCGCTAATCTAGCCAATTGCAAAGTGGCGTCTAAAGTAAAAGAGTTAGCCAATTTAAGAGCATGAATTCTGTCCATAATCTCCTCATAAGAAGAATCTTTATTGAGCGACTTTTCTAGTTCATCGAACCAGAAACACGCTGCTGTAGTGACAGGAACAATGCATGAAATTGGTTGTAGAAGGTAACCTTGCTGAACAAACATCTTTTTAAGCAAACCCTCTAATTTTTTATCCATAGGATCTTTGAAAGCACAACTATCTTCTATAGGGATAGTAGTGCGTTTGTTTAGAGTAGAAACCGCCCCCTCGACCTTGGGGACTGTCTGCCATAAGTCCTTTCTGGGGTCGACCATAGGAAACAATTTCTTAAATATAGGGGGAGGGACAAAAGGTATGCCGGGCCTTTCCCATTCTTTGTTTACAATGTCCGCCACCCGCTTGGGTATAGGAAAAGCTTCGGGGGGCCCCGGGACCTCTAGGAACTTGTCCATCTTACATAATTTCTCTGGAATGACCAAATTGTCACAATCATCCAGAGTAGATAACACCTCCTTAAGCAGAGCGCGGAGATGTTCCAATTTAAATTTGAATGTAATCACATCAGGTTCAGCTTGTTGAGAAATTTTCCCTGAATCTGAAATTTCTCCCTCAGACAAAACCTCCCTGGCCCCCTCAGACTGGTGTAGGGGCATGTCAGAACCATTATCATCAGCGTCCACATGCTCTTCGGTATTTTCTAAAACAGAGCAGTCGTGCTTTCGCTGATAAGTGGGCATTTTGGCTAAAAATTTTTGATAGAATTATCCATTACAGCCGTTAATTGTTGCATAGTAAGGAGTATTGGCGCACTAGATGTACTAGGGGCCTCCTGTGTGGGCAAGACTGGCGTAGACGAAGGAGGGGATGATGCAGTACCATGCTTACTCCCCTCACTTGAGGAATCATCTTGGGCATCATTTTCTCTAAAAAAATTTGTCACATACATCACATCTATTTAAATGAGAAGGAACCTTGGCTTCCTCACATACAGAACATAGTCTATCTGATAGTTCAGACATGTTAAACAGGCATAAACTTGATAACAAAGTACAAAAAACGTTTTAAAATAAAACCGTTACTGTCACTTTAAATTTTAAACTGAACACACTTTATTACTGAATATGTGAAAAAGTATGAAGGAATTGTTCAAAATTCACCAAAATTTCACCACAGTGTCTTAAAGCCTTAAAAGTATTGCACACCAAATTTGAAAGCTTTAACTCTTAAAATAACGGAACCGGAGCCGTTTTTATATTTAACCCCTATACAGTCCCTGGTATCTGCTTTGCTGAGACCCAACCAAGCCCAGAGGGGAATACGATACCAAATGACGCCTTCAGTAAGCTTTTTCTATGTATCTGAGCTCCTCACACATGCATCTGCATGCCTTGCTTCCCAAAAACAACTGCGCATTAGTGGCGCGAAAATGAGGCTCTGCCTATGATTAGAGAAGGCCCCCAGTGAAAAAGGTGTCCAATACAGTGCCTGCCGGTTATTTAACATAATTCCCAAGAATAAAATAACTCCTCAAAGCTATAAACTATTAAAAATGCTTATAAATCAATCGTTTTAGCCCAGAAAAATGTCTACCAGTCTTTAAAGCCCTTGTGAAGCCCTTTATTCTTATTTAATAAAAATGGCTTACCGGATCCCATAGGGAAAAACATAATTTATGCTTACCTGATAAATTCCTTTCTTCTGTTGTGTGATCAGTCCACGGGTCATCATTACTTCTGGGATATTATCTGCTCCCCTACAGGAAGTGCAAGAGGATTCACCCAGCAGAGTTGCTATATAGCTCCTCCCCTCTACGTCACCTCCAGTCATTCGACCAAAGACCAACGAGAAAGGAGAAGCCAAGGGTGTAGTGGTGACTGAATTATAATTTAAAAAATATTTACCTGCCTTAAAAAACAGGGCGGGCCGTGGACTGATCACACAACAGAAGAAAGGAATTTATCAGGTAAGCATAAATTATGTTTTCTTCTGTTATGTGTGATCAGTCCACGGGTCATCATTACTTCTGGGATACCAATACCAAAGCAAAAGTACACGGATGACGGGAGGGATAGGCAGGCTCATTATACAGAAGGAACCACTGCCTGAAGAACCTTTCTCCCAAAAATAGCCTCCGAAGAAGCAAAAGTGTCAAATTTGTAAAATTTGGAAAAAGTATGAAGCGAAGACCAAGTTGCAGCCTTGCAAATCTGTTCAACAGAGGCCTCATTCTTAAAGGCCCAAGTGGAAGCCACAGCTCTAGTGGAATGAGCTGTAATTCTTTCAGGAGGCTGCTGTCCAGCAGTCTCATAGGCTAAACGTATTATGCTACGAAGCCAAAAAGAGAGAGAGGTAGCAGAAGCTTTTTGACCTCTCCTCTGTCCAGAATAAACGACAAACAGGGAAGAAGTTTGGCGAAAATCTTTAGTTGCCTGCAAGTAGAACTTGAGGGCACGAACTACATCCAGATTGTGTAGAAGACGTTCCTTCTTAGAAGAAGGATTTGGACACAAGGATGGAACAACAATCTCTTGATTGATATTCCTGTTAGAGACAACCTTAGGTAAGAAACCAGGTTTAGTACGCAGAACTACCTTGTCTGAGTGAAAGATCAGATAAGGAGAATCACAATGTAGGGCTGATAACTCAGAGACTCTTCGAGCCGAGGAAATAGCCATTAAAAATAGAACTTTCCAAGATAACAATTTTATATCAATGGAATGAAGGGGTTCAAACGGAACACCCTGTTTAAACTCCATGGCGGAGCAACAGTTTTAAACACAGGCTTGATCCTAGCTAAAGCCTGACAAAAGGCCTGGATGTCTGAATTTTCTGACAGACGCCTGTGTAACAAGATGGACAGAGCTGAGATCTGTCCCTTTAATGAGCTAGCCGATAAACCCTTTTCTAAACCTTCTTGTAGAAAAGACAATATCCTAGGAATCCTAACCTTACTCCAGGAGTAATCTTTGGATTCACACCAGTATAGGTATTTACGCCATATTTTATGGTAAATCTTTCTGGTAATAGGCTTCCTAGCCTGTATCAGGGTATCAATAACCGACTCAGAAAAACCACGTTTTGATAAAATCAAGCGTTCAATTTCCAAGCAGTCAGCTTCAGAGAAGTTAGACTTTGATGTTTGAATGGACCCTGAATCAGAAGGTCCTGTCTTAGAGGTAGAGACCAAGGCGGACAGGATGACATGTCCACTAGATCTGCATACCAAGTCCTGCGCGGCCATGCAGGCGCTATTAGAATCACTGATGCTCTCTCCTGTTTGATCTTGGCAATCAATCGAGGAAGCAGCGGGAAGGGTGGAAACACATAAGCCATCCTGAAGTTCCAAGGTGCTGTCAAAGCATCTATCAGAACCGCTCCCGGATCCCTGGATCTGGATCCGTAGCGAGGAAGTTTGGCGTTCTGGCGAGACGCCATGAGATCTATCTCTGGTTTGCCCCAACGTCGAAGTACTTGGGCAAAGACCTCCGGATGAAGTTCCCACTCCCCCGGATGAAAAGTCTGGCGACTCAAGAAATCCGCCTCCCAGTTCTCCACTCCCGGGATGTGGATTGCTGACAGGTGGCAAGAGTGAGACTCTGCCCAGCGAATTATCTTTGATACTTCTATCATTGCTAGGGAGCTTCTTGTCCCTCCCTGATGGTTGATGTAAGCTACAGTCGTGATGTTGTCCGACTGAAACCTGATGAACCCCCGAGTCTTTAACTGGGGCCAAGCTAGAAGGGCATTGAGAACTGCTATCAATTCCAGAATGTTTATTGGCAGGAGACTTTCCTCCTGACTCCATAGTCCCTGAGCCTTCAGAGAATTCCAGACAGCGCCCCAACCTAGAAGGCTGGCGTCTGTTGTTACAATTGTCCAGTCCGGCCTGCTGAACGGCATCCCCCTGGACAGATGTGGCCGAGAAAGCCACCATAGAAGAGAGTTTCTGGTCTCTTGATCCAGATTCAGAGTGGGGGACAAATCTGAGTAATCCCCATTCCACTGACTCAGCATGCACAATTGCAGCGGTCTGAGATGTAGGCGTGCAAAGGGAACTATGTCCATTGCTGCTACCATTAAGCCGATCACCTCCATGCATTGAGCTACTGACGGGAGTTGAATGGAATGAAGGACACGGCATGCATTTAGAAGCTTTGTTAATCTGTCTTCTGTCAGATAAATCTTCATTTCTACAGAATCTATAAGAGTCCCCAAGAATGGAACTCTTGTGAGAGGCAAGAGAGAACTCTTCTTTTCGTTCACTTTCCATCCATGCGACCTTAGAAATGCCAGAACTAACTCTGTATGAGACTTGGCAGTTTGAAAGCTTGAAGCTTGTATCAGAATGTCGTCTAGGTACGGAGCTACCGAAATTCCTCGCGGTCTCAGAACCGCTAGAAGGGCACCCAGAACCTTTGTGAAGATTCTTGGAGCCGTAGCCAATCCGAATGGAAGGGCTACAAACTGGTAATGCCTGTCTAAGAAGGCAAACCTTAGATACCGGTAATGATCTTTGTGAATCGGTATGTGAAGGTAAGCATCCTTTAAATCCACTGTGGTCATGTACTGACCCTTTTGGATCATGGGTAAGATTGTCCGAATAGTTTCCATTTTGAACGATGGAACTCTTAGGAATTTGTTTAGGATCTTTAAATCCAAGATTGGCCTGAAAGTTCCCTCTTTTTTGGGAACCACAAACAGGTTTGAGTAAAACCCTTGTCCTTGTTCCGACCGCGGAACCGGATGGATCACTCCCATTAATAATAGATCTTGTACACAGCGTAGAAACGCGTCTTTCTTTATTTGGTTTGTTGACAACCTTGACAGATGAAATCTCCCTCTTGGGGGAGATAATTTGAAGTCTAGAAGGTATCCCTGAGATATGATCTCTAGCGCCCAGGGATCCTGGACATCTCTTGCCCAAGCCTGGGCGAAGAGAGAGAGTCTGCCCCCCACTAGATCCGGTCCCGGATCGGGGGCCCTCGGTTCATGCTGTCTTAGGGGCAGCAGCAGGTTTTCTGGCCTGCTTGCCCTTATTCCAGGACTGGTTAGGTTTCCAGCCTTGTCTGTAACGAGCAACAGCTCCTTCCTGTTTTGGTGCAGTGGAAGTTGATGCTGCACCTGCTTTGAAATTCCGAAAGGGACGAAAATTAGACTGTCTAGCCTTAGCTTTGGCTTTGTCTTGAGGTAGAGCGTGGCCCTTACCTCCTGTAATGTCAGCGATAATTTCTTTCAAACCGGGCCCAAATAAAGTTTGCCCCTTGAAAGGTATATTAAGTAATTTGGACTTAGAAGTTACATCAGCCGACCAGGATTTTAGCCACAGCGCCCTACGTGCCTGAATGGCGAATCCTGAATTCTTAGCCGTAAGTTTGGTTAAATGTACTACGGCCTCCGAAATGAATGAATTAGCTAGTTTAAGGACTCTAAGCCTGTCCGTAATGTCGTCCAGCGTAGCGGAACTAAGGTTCTCTTCCAGAGACTCAATCCAAAATGCTGCCGCAGCCGTAATCGGCGCGATGCATGCAAGGGGTTGCAATATAAAACCTTGTTGAACAAACATTTTCTTAAGGTAACCCTCTAATTTTTTATCCATAGGATCTGAAAAAGCACAGCTATCCTCCACCGGGATAGTGGTGCGCTTAGCTAAAGTAGAAACTGCTCCCTCCACCTTAGGGACCGTTTGCCATAAGTCCCGTGTGGTGGCGTCTATTGGAAACATCTTTCTAAATATTGGAGGGGGTGAGAACGGCACACCGGGTCTATCCCACTCCTTAGTAACAATTTCAGTTAATCTCTTAGGTATAGGAAAAATGTCAGTACTCGCCGGTACCGCAAAGTATTTATCCAACCTACACATTTTCTCTGGTATTGCAACAGTGTTACAATCGTTAAGAGCCGCTAAGACCTCCCCTAGTAATACACGGAGGTTTTCCAATTTAAATTTAAAATTTGAAATATCTGAATCCAATCTGCTTGGATCAGAACCGTCACCTACAGAATGAAGCTCTCCGTCCTCATGCTCTGCAAGCTGTGACGCAGTATCAGACATGGCCCTAGAATTATCAGCGCACTCTGTTCTCACCCCAGAGTGATCACGCTTGCCTCTTAGTTCTGGTAACTTAGCCAAAACTTCAGTCATAACAGTAGCCATATCTTGTAATGTTATCTGTAATAGCTGCCCAGATGTACTAGGCGCCATAATATCACGCACCTCCCGGGCGGGAGACGCAGGTACTGACACGTGAGGCGAGTTAGACGGCATAACTCTCCCCTCGCTGTTTGGTGAAATTTGTTCAATTTGTACAGATTGGCTTTTATTTAAAGTAGCATCAATACAGTTAGTACATAAATTTCTATTGGGCTCCACCTTGGCATTGGAACAAATGACACAGGTATCTTCCTCTGAATCAGACATGTTTAACACACTAGCAATAAACATGCAACTTGGTTACAATCTTATTTAACAAAAACGTACTGTGCCTCAAAGAAGCACTAAACGATTAAATGACAGTTGAAATAATGAACTGAAAAACAGTTATAGCATCACTCTTTAAAAACAACACAACTTGTTAGCAAAGGTTTGTTCCCATTAGTAAAGTAACACTAATTAAATTTTAAACATAAAAATCACAGAGCAACGTTTTAAAACACAGTCACTACATAAGTCTCACAGCTCTGCTGAGAGAAACTACCTCCCTTCAAAGAAGTTTGAAGACCCCTGAGTTCTGTTAGAGATGAACCGGATCATGCAGAAAATACAAGAGTAACTGACTGGAAATTTTTGATGCGTAGCAAAGAGCGCCAAAAACGGCCCCTCCCCCTCACACACAGCAGTGAGAGAGAAACGAAACTGTCATAATCAAAACAAGTAAACTGCCAAGTGGAAAAATAATGCCCAAATATTTATTCACTCAGTACCTCAGAAATGCAAACGATTCTACATTCCAGCAAAAACGTTTAACATGAATTAAATACCTATTAAAAGGTTTAATGTACTTTTACAGAGTAATTCCGGTGAAATACCATCCCCAGAATACTGAAGTGTAGAGTATACATACATGTCATTATAACGGTATGGCAGGATTTTCTCATCAATTCCATTCAGAAAATAAAAACTGCTACATACCTCAATGCAGATTCAACTGCCCGCTGTCCCCTGATCTGAAGCTTTTACCTCCCTCAGATGGCCGAGAAACAGCAATATGATCTTAACTACTCCGGTTAAAATCATAAGAAAAACTCTGGTAGATTCTTCTTCAAACTCTGCCAGAGAAGTAATAACACGCTCCGGTGCTATTGTAAAATAACAAACTTTTGATTGAAGTTATAAAAACTAAGTATAATCACCATAGTCCTCTCACACCTCCTATCTAGTCTTTGGGTGCAAGAGAATGACTGGGGGTGACGTAGAGGGGAGGAGCTATATAGCAACTCTGCTGGGTGAATCCTCTTGCACTTCCTGTAGGGGAGCAGATAATATCCCAGAAGTAATGATGACCCGTGGACTGATCACACATAACAGAAGAAATGACAGCTTCCAGCATTACCAAGTCTTGTTAGAAATGTGTCATACCTCAAGCAGCAAAAGTTTGCTCACTGTTTCCCCCAACTGAAGTTAATTCCTCTCAACAGTCCTGTGTGGAAACAGCCATCGATTTTAGTAACGGTTGCTAAAATCATTTTCCTCTTACAAACAGAAATCTTCATCTCTTTTCTGTTTCAGAGTAAATAGTACATACCAGCACTATTTTAAAATAACAAACTCTTGATTGAAGAATAAAAACTACATTTAAACACCAAAAAACTCTAAGCCATCTCCGTGGAGATGTTGCCTGTACAACGGCAAAGAGAATGACTGGGGAAGGCGGAGCCTGGGAGGGATCATGTGACCAGCTTTGCTGGGCTCTTTGCCATTTCCTGTTGGGGAAGAGAATATCCCACAAGTAAGGATGACGCCGTGGACCGGACACACCTATGTTGGAGAAAATTACATAATCGAGATTAATATAGGAGGTTGACATACTTGGGCTTGGTTACTGAGAAAAAATTAGCACAATGTGCGACGTAATGGGTAGCGAACTATGTAATATAAATTACCGTGAGGTTATGGTATCAAGACTAGTAGGAAGTTTCCTTCCGCTTGGATATTGCAATATTTTGGGCGTCACCATGGCTCTGGACTGGACAAGATATATCCATCTGATCTTACTTATTTAACTTATGTCCAAGTATAGAGAGACCAGCAGATAGTGTCATTACCTCAAGGCAATGTGTTGTTTACAAAGGAAAGAGTAAGAACAGTCATGAGTATAGTATATAAGAACTGTATAATATTTGACATTATGTGGAGTAAACTCTTACAGCACAAATACTATAATATAAACCATAGCTTCCTGAGGTGTTCCATATGCTCCCTGTATTGGATGCAAAATAAATTGCAATAGCATATGGAGAGTCTGGTTGAGATCTAAAAAGTGAAGATACCCTGTGCAATTTATGAGCCCTTTCCTCCTGCATATGGACTATGTGCCGAAGTATATATAAACTTAATAATAAGTTCTGGAAGGCAGATGAGGGATACATAAGTAGTCGGGTACTACCCAGCCGCACCCTTATGGATAATAGCAAAGGAGTATAATACTGCTAACAGGGTTCCCTATAGGATTGAAGCATTTATAGTGGATACTATGCAAGCTTTGTGAAGGGGTTGCTCCTTATTTAACTTACTGTGTGAGAGGTGAATTTCTGTTCAGGCATGAGTATTTAACATTAGTCACAATGGTCCTCACTGTCTCGGCCGCTGACAGAGGGGCCACGAGTAACTGAAAAAACTATAAGTTATGCACAAACGTTAGAGCTTAAGGTGTCTTATACAGGAGGATATGAAAAGAGTATAGTGGTTTGTTGAGATAAGGATCCTACCCAGGGTTCCCATAAGTTCTTCTAAGTGTAGCATCTTACCTTGGCTAGTCTAGAGTCTAGCTTCCTTTATATTAACAAATAAGTGAACTAAGGATATCAAGAAACTGTTATATGAGCTTACTACAGGATAAATAACAAATATAGAAGGAGAGAAATCAATAACATATTTTGATAAACATTAAACTCCGGTGAACACTGGCTACACAGAGTTCTAACCAACTCCAACTCTCAAGGAATTTAGGATATAATCATTGAGACATAGCTGTAGGAATCTCATGCATGTCTGTTGAAGAACCCTCTGTGGATCATTCATACTAACTGTGTTGTGTAACAGTAATGAGATTTCCATCATATTCACAGCTGTCAGGTGTAGTCCCGGTACACAATCTCCCATCACATCTGCGACCCTGAGATTACTTGTCTCATGTTCTCTACTGGCTGATGGATCCCTTGAATCTGTCGACCATGCAGGGTAATACTTTATGTCCCCTCCGCCGGCCATGATCTCTAAAGTGGTGATTGGGGACTTTCCCAAGCTAGCCACGTCTTCTATGGGACTATAGTAAGAACCACAGGAGGGTGTCTATTTAGGATATCCGTGAATCAGAATCTCTTGATCCATGGGTAGTTAGTGGGTCGCTGGGTACACCACTGTAAGCTCTGGTTTGTCATGTGAAGAGTCACTGACAGCTCTTAAGTTACAATCCTCTTAAAACACTGTAAGGAGCTCGAGAAAATGGTTATCTAGCCTCTCCTCCATTTCCCTCAGAAGCGCAATTGCTACCGCTTCCATTGTAAGTATGCTACAGTGTCGGTGCTTATCCTGAAGAGGCTGTGAGGTGGTTACAGTCCCTTTTAAGACTCCTGAAAAGCTGGGAGACCATTTTGTTGCTGTACATGGGCTATGCGGAGGAATATTTTTAAGGCACATAGAGCATAGATGGGGCTATGATGTAGTTGTAGCTGCGTTTAAGCAAAAAGCAGTGGGGCCATGTGGGTATATGAGATCGTTAAGCGTTCCTAAATATGGCGGTTAAACCACTCACACCTTTCTTTACATACCCCACTCCGTGAAGCCCTTGATTCCTTCAGCTTTCAAATCCTTTCCTCTATCGCCGCTGATTAATTCCCAGTTTGTATAAAAAAGAACTACCGGTCGGCATGTTTGTATCCATGCGGTCATGCTAGCCCCATCTCTGATATGTAGCCGCTTGCAGTAGGTAGATGGTTGATGTTTCCTCCGTTTTTGTTTTTTCTTTTTTTTCCCCAGAGTAGCGTTTCTGTAGTAGTTTGTCACTCTAGTTCACTCATTTCTAGGCTCATCTAACTCAAGTTAAGGAGGTAATGTGCTTAATAGCATCCCCTTTTCTCGGAGCTCTAAGCCAGTGCGTCCATCTTGGAGCGCTGCCAGGCTCCGCCCCATGAAAATGTAGTTTGAATTTAGTGTCCCTTTAACAATTGTTATGAGCTTTAGATTGTAAAGCAGACATTTATTTATAAACTAGAGAAGATGAAAAAAAATAGGATAGCAAAGGCAGCGACACAGTACTAATTACAGACACTAAAGGCTCTACTAGAGCAGATGCCAAAGACTATGCCACTACCACCAGATAAGACAGCAAAAGCTATCCCTCCAACTCCAACATTAGATGGCACAGGGCGTCTGCAAATACCCACAGAAGACACCAAAAGAAAAGGCACCATCCTTAGTGAACAAATGATTATGGTATTACCCACAGAGCAGGAACCAGGAAAGTTACTAATGCCTGTGATTTGCAATTTAGAAAGGAAACCTACAATACAGCAAAATCTGATATACCAACTTTTGCTTTCAATGTGTTAACATTGCTACTTTATGACTATTTCATATTACTTCTTGATTCAGTTACACCTCAATATAATCACTTATACAAGTAAACGTTAGTATAGTTTTATAATGTTTATAGTGCTCAGAACCATAAAGTATAATATGCAAGTGATTATGTAAGTAGATATGGTCTTACAGCAATGCTGGGCAAATCAATATCATATCTAGGAAGGAGGCAGCCAGTTGAAGAGCCAAGCAAGGGATTTAGGGTTGAACCAATACTAGTATCAGTACCGATACTGTCGATACAGAGTATTTGCATGAGTACTTGTACTCGTGCAAATGCTCCAATACTTAAACCGATTCCTCCAGATCTTACCCACAAGCCATCTTGTGGCGTTTTTTCAAGCTGCATGTTCCCATTTCATTTTATGATGGAGTGGAGACTAACTAAAAATTCTTCACTTTTGTTCTGCCAATACAAATTGCTGTTATTGGTATTATTGAACGTCAGAGAGCAGTGCTCCAAAAGCTGCTACTATAGAGCTGGAAGCCTACCTGGGAAAGATAACTGTACCTCATTCAGACAAACCCCTGAAGTACTGGGCAGTTAATAAACTGAGATTTCCAGCTTTGGCTAAAATGGCTCAAAAATAGCTTTCTGCCCCATGCAGTAATGTGGATAGTGAAAGACTGTTCAGCTTAGCGTCAAAAATCCTTACTGATAAAAGAAACAGACTTATAGCTGAACATGCCGAGATGCTTCTGTTCATTAAAAAGAACTTGCCACTAACTTTTGAAAAAATATTCTAATTGTTAGATTGCCTGTTATACTGCTAGTTCTCATGTTTTGAGCACTGTACTCTGAGGAGCATCCTTAGCTTATATAATTGCAGGAAGAGTGTTCATAGGACAAAGTAAATTAATTCCTTTGAACACTCATCCTACAAATATAGGACTAGATTTAGATTACATTTTGATTGGTAAGCTCTGTTCACATTTCTAACTCCATAGACTTTAATTGAGTTGGACATGTAATGAGAACATTGGTAAAGCTTACCAGTCAAATGTAATCTAGTCCATAATGTTGTTCCCCATGATTAAACAGTGCACTGTTATATTTTTTTTTTACCGTATTGCACTTTTGTTTGGTTGTGATTTTGCATGTTAATTATTGTTGTTATTAATGTATTTTATATTTTTATTTATAAACATGTTCTATGAAATTTCTTCGAGTTTTTACAACTTTGTGACAACAAGCAAATAAAACGGTTTTATTATTTCATAACGTCTTTTGAATTACAGTTGTTCATAATTATAAAGAAGCTATTTTAAATCATTTGTAAGACAATTACGTTGCTCTAGCCCAGTGGGTGTGTGGACGCTGTGCTCCAATCCAAGAAGAGATCCAGGCAAGCCCACAAAGAAATGTGCGTGCACTGTTGGCGTGGTGCCAGCCTAATGTAGGAGCCGAGCCAGCTCCAAAATTTAAATCCAAGTGTGAAAATAGGCAGCACTCCAACAAAAATCCTTTGTAATAAAATAAAAAAAACTTTATTCCATGATGTTAAAACCGACACAACAGTCCTGACATGTTTTGTGCCGTGCAGCACTTAATCATAGGATGACTCGATGTTTGCAAAACACACCCTTTTAAAGAACTTACATCCAATCACATTCATAGAGAAACTATTTCCTAGGAAACAGCACATAAACAAGAGTGTGTTGTACATATATGGGAGCTACATGTGTGACATAAAGGAGTAAACAGGCGAGTTTAAAATCAAAATTTGAATGATACATAATTACATAGTAAATGAATCAACACATGTATTGCATCATATTTTTTTGAAAGATAGCTTTTTATGCTCTCCAATTCTTGATCTTAGGGCACGAGTAGTTTGTCCTACGTACTCTTCATGACAAAGTGTGCATTCTAAAAGGTAAAATCACAAATTCTGTACTGCAGTTTGCATAATGTTTAATACAAAATTTCTGCTTTGTGACAGAATTAATAAAATCCACACCAGATGAAATCACCTCACAAGTGGCACAATTCCTAGATAAACACTTGAAAGTGCCTTTCTTGGACAACCAATTGGTATCCTTTCTTTTTGAGTTACTAATGACCATACTGGGTGAAAGCTTATTGGCTAACGTTGGTGCTTTTTTAGAGACAAATTTAACTTTGTCTACTACATTTGAAAAAATGTCATCTTCCTTCAATGTTTATAAGTTCCTTTTAATAATGTTACAAAGCTCATTATACTGTAATGAGTAAGCAGTAGAAAAAAAAAACTATTGTTTCATTGGAAAATGATGATTTCTGAAGCTTGTAATTGGTTGAACTAAAATCACTAATAGGGTTTGGTACTTTCCTAACTTCCTCTAAAGAACTTTGCAATACTGGTAATTCATAACCTCTCGCACTTAGTCATTGTATTAATTTCTCTGCTTGGAGGTCAAAGAACTCGTCCGATTTAGTATTCCTCCTAAGTCTCAAAAACTGACTTTTTGGTATTGACCTTATCAGATGTTTAGGGTGACATGACTTGGCATGCAAAATTGTATTTCCAGACATAGTTTTCCTAAAGGTATCGGTAATAATTGAATTTCATCGAACCGAGCCAATTAAAGTTAAATCCAAAAACTGTGTCTTGGAAATTTGCATTTCACCCGTAAACTTTAGCCCTAGGTCATTGTCATTGACAAACTTTAAGAAGTCCTCAAACTCAAATTCACCTTTGGTTATAAAAATGTTTTTAAATCATTGTCTGTATTGTGCTTGGGAAACTGTCACATGACATGAAAAAGTATTGGTAATTGGTATCGGCGAGTATTTGAAAAAAAGTATCGGTCTTAAAAAAAAATGGTATGGGTGCAACCCTAGATTTTACATAGGTATAGGTAGAACAATCTAAACTATTACAGTAAAATTCCAGTTGCTCAAGATATATGAAGCTCTGTCTTGCTGTTAAAGACAGTCATAATTCAGATAGGACATGCAATTTTAAACTGCTTTCCCATTTACTTTTATCATCAAATTTGCTTTGCTCTCTTGGTATTCGTTGTTAAAAGCTAAACCTAGGTAGGCTCATACACTAATTTCTAATCCGTAAGGCCACCTCTTATCTCAGGGCATTTTGACAGTTTTTCACAGCTAGACAGAGCTAGTTCATGCGTGCCATATAGATAACATTGTGCTCACTCCTGTAGAGTTACTTATGAGGGGGAACTGATTGGCTAAAATGCAAGTCTGACAAAAGAACTGAGATAAGGGGGCAGTCTGCAGAGGCTAACATACGGGTAATCACAGAGGTAAAACGTGTATTAATACAACAGTGTTGGTTATGCAAAACTGGGGAAAGGGTAATAAAGGGATTAACTTTTTAAACAATAAAACATTTCAAGAAGAATGTCCTGCCATGCAAAAGGTGAGATATCATTGAAAGCTATGTACATAGATATCATGTTGATAATTTAATTTATATATATGAAGCTATTTGTATCAGTTTTATTACTGTAAGATTACAGTTCTCTCTATCAAATGGCCTGAACTGGGTAACACAACCCCCCTTTTTTTGATTACTCATCAAAGAACAAAGGAGCAGACATTTGTGTAGCTAAAAACATAGGTCACTTCAAAGTGATTTTAGGACATGGAACTCTCAGGTTTGTGTGACCATATATGGGCTTCCTGTCTAAAAAGTTTAGTTCACCACTGGATCCCGTGAGGATAGCAGACATTCAGTCTAAAACTGACCTTTGAAGCTAGCAGAATCTCACGCGTGTAATTCATCTAACACAGGCAAATGGTAGACAAAGGATTCTCCTTTCCAGAGTTGAATACACACATGCTTGTCTAGAAAGACACGTACAGAAATGTGGTAATCATATTAGTTAAAAATTCATATGAAATGGCTTGGTTTAAATCCATATAGTGATAATACTCAGATTATGGTGAAGGTACCAATATGTATATAGATCTGGGAAATGTGTCTCAGGTTTATATAAAATATATTAAATGAACATATGGCTGTATATTTAAAATAAATAACATCATCTTTGTTTTTCAGACATGTGATAAACCAGTGAGAGTCCCAATGTGGAGGAATACATATTCAATAAGTTATCAAATGAATTATATCATATTTGTTTTTTCATGCATTCAGAATAACATTATCAAGAGATACAAAAGAAAGAGAACAAAGTCTCAAAGCACAAAATCCGCAAAGGCGCAGGGAAGCCGTTACATATAGCAACATGCAGAGTGTCATAAGAATATATACAGGGGAGTCTCTTTAAGCACCCGCATCCAAGTACCTAAGTGTTGAGGAACATATATCAAACATCCACCGCAAGTAAAGTACAATCTCTATAGCACACTTGCCCTGATACGGTAAAACAAACTGATTGTTAGTTGAACGTGTGGCAAACTCATTATAGGCGGAAAGGAGACCGTGATATGCTGTCTTAATGAGAAACTCTCTCAGTCAGCGATACACCTCCCAATTTAAATCCCTCCTTCTGAGCTCAATGCTGCATTACTATATAGCCATCATTAAAATATAACAAGCAGAGTTACCGTATCTCTTCAGTGCTAATCCTGGAGATGACTCTAAGATGTCTTACTGATGTCCTCCGTAGTGGATCATTGTGCCCTCTTGCCGGTTCTCTCCCCATACACTCTTCTTCACTTCTCACGCTAATGCATTGAGGTCAGAAGCACCTGAAGCCCTTGACAGTCCTGGGCGTGCTGAAAGGAATGGAGTCCCTGTACTCCACAAGTAAGACAAAAAAAATAAATCCTAGAACGTCCAGGTCGATGAGTATATGAAATAATCCAAAGGAAAAGCGTGGTAAAAAGTAAAAAATGCTTTATTATGTATGGTAACAACTCATACAGACTAAAAAAAGAAGGTGCTATTAAAAATACATCTGACCGGTTTCGGCTCAAACGACCGTAGTCATAGGTATAATTAGCCTCAATACATGTACACAATTTATACACATTAGCCCCTCCCCTAGGGGAGTGCCATTAAAATAAACTAAGCTCTACTAAATACTTGTATATCTAAAACTTAAAGACACAGTTCAATTATGGCTCTCATTTATATAGTTATTATTTTGCTCGCTATTTGTAGAAATATGGATATATAGATCTCACTGCTACATAATACTACTCTATGTACTATATAGCAAGATATTAAAAATGAGCTATTATAGCCATATATAGGGAACATGTGTGTCTCAAAGTAGATAAGATGGATACATATGAACCATGATCATGTAAGAGAGACTATTGAGGCTCAAGGCTCCTAGAAATGTTCTTTGTAATATAACGATTCCTGACTAATATATACAATATTAGGACAGTCTATGTGGGAGCCACCAAGTGCAACTATATGTAACAGCTATATTGTTGATATTTAACATGTTGAGGACTAGATGTGTATAGCCCAACGACCAAACATATCTGTCATTAAGACAGAGTTATAAATACCTAAATTATATATATATATATATATATATATATATATATATATATATATATATATATATATATATATATATATATATATATATATATATATATATATATACACATACATACATACATACATACATACACACATACACACAGGGCCTATTATCAAGAGATGTACTAAATGTGGGATATATTTATATTAAAATATTAAAATGCAATGTAATACCAGGATATTAAATTATATGGTTCCATGAAGAGCAAATAATTAGGAATATAATTACTTATTAATATGGCTATATGATTAATCACATCGGAATGCTACTTACAGATTATATATATATACATATACACACACACACACACATATATATACATATATATATATGATATGATCCAATAGGAAGGATATATATATACACCTTTATCTATCTATATATATATTCTAAATATACTCATGTCTGGTATTAAAGTACACATGCTCAATTGATCCAGATAGTCGCATGAATGGAACAAATAGTTTATTAAAGCTAGGAAATTATGAGTGTAAAATTAATTAAATAGACATTTGATAAACATATATATTTTTATGTAGTATTTTGCTAATGAAACTGCATTCCTGTCGATTGCCCCCGATGGGCTAAAACTAGTATTACAGCCAAAAGGGTTGGCTGCTAAGAGATATGCATTCCCAAGGGCCAATGAAAGACAAGCTTAGACTAAGAGCGTACCCAAAATCTCACTGATGATTAGAAAAGAGATGGGTTTTATCACAGAGATAAAAACTCTTGCACAGGAAGTAAAATGGTCAATGCTGGTGGATGCTGCTGTTTACCTGATCTTACTGACTTAAAGGGACACTCAATCAAAATTAAACTTTCAATAGTCAGATAGAGCATGCAATTTTAAACAACTTTCTAATGTACTTCCATTAACAAAATGTGCACAGTCTTTTTATATTTAAACTTTTTGAGTCACCAGCTCCTACTGAGCATGTGCAAGAATAAGTGTGTATGCATTTGTGAATGGCTGATTGCGGTCACATGGTACGTATATGCATTTGCGTTTGGCTGATGGCTGTCACATGGTACAGGGGGAGTGGAAAAAGACATAACTTTTAAAATTGTCAGAAAAAAAATCTACTACTCATTTAAAGTTCAGACTAAGTGCTATTGCATTGTCTTGTTATCTTGCATTTGTTGATTATGCAAATCTACAGTGTTGACTGGTCCTTTAACTTGCTGCCTTGAAGATACACAGAGTTTTTTAAGACAGAATTATTAACGGGAAACTCTTCATACCGGAAGAGCAAACAAAATTGGGCCTAACATTCACTTCCAGATTTGTGCACACTCTTATATGACAGTGAAAAGGATTTTGATTGAAAAAGCTGAACTCATATGGGTATTTGGTAATGTATGGCGATTTTTATAATTTAATATTTTAAAGCAAAGATATTCTTTGTTGCTATAGCCTAATTGAAGCTGGTGATTTAAAAGGGTATTTGATATATTACATTTATATTAAATAGACCAGTGTATTCCATATATAAAATATATTGGTGCTAGTAACTTTATTATTAGGAAAGGTTTTGTAGTCCATATTTCTAAAGTCGGTTTTCATTTATTGTGAAATCTCTTAAGAACTGCACATCAATTGGCTATTGTGTTGATAATATACAAATTTCTCTGGTTGTTGTTAATTAAGCGTTGTAAGTTAGTGATCCATATTTTGGCATTGAATTAGAGTTGTTGGCTAATTATAAATTGTTCTAGTAAAATTGCTGTGAATGAAGAAAATTTGATAACAGGAGTAAATTAGAAAGTTGCTTAAAGGGACATTAAACACTCATTTTTTCTTTGCATAAATGTTTTGTAGATGATCTATTTATATAGCCCATAAAGTTTTTTTTTTTAAAATAAATGTATAGTTTTGCTTATTTTTAAATAACATTGCTCTGATTGTCAGACTCCTAACCAAGCCCTAAAGCTTTATGTGAATACTGTCAGCTACCTTCTCCAGCTTGCTCCTGTTTGTGTAAAGGGTCTTTTCATATGCAAAAGAAGGGGGAGGGGGGGGAGTGTCTTATTTGCCACTTGCAGTGGGCTTTCCAGCTACCTTTTCAACAGAGCCAAACTGACAGCTTCTAAGTACGTTTTTAAACAGTTTTATACTGGATTTTTATATCAGTATCTGTGCATCTTATTCTTTATATTAGTGTCTATTACATGCAGTTATATGAAAATGAGTGTATACTGTCCCTTTAAAATTGCATGCTCTATCTGAATCACAAAAGAAAAAAAATTGAGTTCAGTGTCCCTTTAAGGTTAATTTATAGAAGTATTGTGTCCTTAATACTGAGGTACCAGACGATCCATTTAATATTTTTATAGCTTGCTTTGTATAGAATATTGTAACAGCTAGACATATATAATTGGTCATAATCTATTTTCTGCATAAGTATATTCAATATGTATATAAAGTTTAACTGAACAGAACAAAGGATTAAATATTAATTTTTAATAATAATATTATTGTCAAATTATAGATATCTCAGTAGTGATATTTTGGGGTAAACTGCAGAGATTTAACATCTTACTGAAGAGTATTGACAAAATTCTGCTATATTAATTATAGATATCGCTGACAATGGTTTTATACTGCTATTAATTATTAATATTCATAATTCCATTAATCAAAAATATTGTTACGTAAATATATAACAGTCCAATTAATAAATATGGAAAGGAACTATTGCATCTATCATCAGACACAAGATGAGCTGAAAACAATCTCTACAGACATTAAGTAAATTACATTAAGTATTTTTCAAAGTATTTTTGTTGCATCTATTAAAGGGTATTCTATCAAGTATTACAGGTTTTTTGTTTGTTATTGGTAAAACATGCTGAGAATGTTTGATTTTATGTTTGTGGGGTGGGTCACTATTCACCAATAGAGCATTGAGAATAATGCTTCTATCCCACAGACTAGCTATGCACTTCCCATTTCTAAATAAATGATTTTATACAAAATATTTAGTTATACGTAATATAACTACTTTCCAATATACCTTTTCAATTTATTTTTAACATAGATGAGGTTGAAAGAAGGCAGAAGTCCATCGAGTTCAACCTATACAGATTCTACTTAATTTACAATAAATAAGCTCAGATTACAATTAGAAATCTGACTTTTTTAATACAAACAATCATACCCCTGGATTATGTTTCTAGCCACAAATGTATTTAAGATATTTTAAAATGCCTCTAAGGTATTGGCATTCACTAACTCCTTAGGCAACGAGTTCCACGATTTGATAGCTAGTACTATGAACAAATGCTTACATTGGTGGATATTAAATCTCCTTTCCTCTGGCCTTACATTGTGACCTCTTATGACAAACAATTGCCATGCAATACACTGAGCTGCAGCCAACTCTATACATGGGCCTTGAATATATTTATATAAAAGTAATGATATCACCTCTCAAGCACCTTTTTTCTAGAGACAATAGACCCCATTTGGCTAGCCTCTCCTCATAGTCTAAATTCTTTATTCCTCTGATTAGTTTTGTGGCCCTTCTCTGAACTTTTTTCTAATTCTGCAATCTCCTTTTTTTTTTAAATTGGTCCCCAGAATTGCACTCCATACTCAAGGTGAGGTCTTACGAGGGATTTATATAATGACATAATTATGCTTTCCTTCCTTGCATATATGCCTCCCTCTTTAAATGATATTTAGCTCTAAAAATAGTGGGTTGGAAATGCAGGCTGCAGACTTATCAAGGCTAACCACGTTTTTTTATGTGTCCCTAATTTAGCTTTAATGTCTATCTTTTCATGTTACAATTATAACAACTCACTAAGAGGTCATGACTTGGTGGTGTCTCCGCATTTAACACTTTGACCCCCTATCCTTAGAAACATTAAGCAAATTTCTTACATTAGTAAAAAAAAAGGGGGGAATGACATAATATGTTGTCTTTGTTTATAAATGTATGTTTCCTGTCAAGCTATTGAAGGTGTGTCCCTCTCCACCAGTAAAGATGTGGGTGCTGTCCTTGATCAGCTTATGAGTTATTACAGTAGTAACAGCTGTATACACACACATATACCCGTTGCTATTTTTTACATTCTTTTATTTACGATAAAAAAAAAAAAACTGAGCACAGCATTCCTTTAAAGGTGGTTGCTGATTAGGCTGGAAAATCCCGGTAGTCACATTCTTTGAATTTTACTTCCAGCTCTAAACAGGTTGTATTATTCTACATCACTGTTTTACAAAGCTGTGCTCAGGCCACATTTTGAACTACAGTACAGGTGAAATAATCAGATGATTAGTAACCATGGTTATTCTTAACTGCTCTCACCCAAGCCAAGGTAATCCTTGAAAACCAGTGTTCTTCATATATCAAAATAAAAACACCCTTCTCTGGCTCCTTAAAGGACCAGTCAACACATTAGATTTGTATGTATATAGCTGGCTCTGTTTTTTTTCTCCAAATATGGCCACTCCTGACCTAAGGAGACATGAGACACTGGAATAATAAAGGATCGCCTGGTACAGGAATGATTCTGCATTTCCTGCTTACACCACTGACTGTACAAATTGTTGTATCAGACATGCATGATTTTATTACAAGACCAGAGACTCATATTTTGCATTCTCTCTCTTTACTACTTAAATGCAGTTATTCAAAGTATAGATGAAAATACAACAAACTGTCAAATTTAAAAAGTAGACAGTAAAAAAAAAAAAAAAAAAAAAAACAAAAACAAATAATATATCAGTGACCAATCAGAATAGAGAACTGATTAAACTAAAATGACATAACCAATCAAATTGCTAATAAGACCTATAAACTGTCCACAATACAGCAATACATCCTCTTTCTTTTACTGCTTCAGAAAGATAAGTATTGCTGTATTGTTTATTAATAATAAAAATTATTCTTATTGTTTTTACTGTTTTTACTCATATCGTTTTTAGGTTTTTTGTTTAATCCTTTATTATTATTTGCAGGTACTTTTTAGTTTAACTTTTTTATTTCCTTGAGTTTGCTTATTGATTTTATTTTCTATTATTTCCCATTATTATTTCCTCATTCCGGTGTTCAATTTTACCTGTTTCAACCGATTACGAAGCATCCTTGCTTGTAATCGGCTTCTTTCCCCCTGCTGCGTTATGCAGCACTGTTCCGACGTCCATTTTGAGTGTGGAATCGGCTTCAGTGCGCATGCGCAGCCTGTCCTCACTTACTACGCAGTTAGTTTTTTCAAGTCCGTCCGACTAACAGCTGTTTCAGTCGGGTGATAGCAACATTGTTGCTTTCCGGTTTTATTAAGACATATTTATTGCTGTTTGGTTCCTTGTTCTCTGTCTCCATCTTTTGGCCATAAATTAGTATAACTTTTGTCAAGTTTAAGTTATTTCAAATTCACTTTTTGACTTTTGTTCACATTTTTTGGGGTCAATATATTTTGTTTTATATTGTTAAATTTATTAGATAAGATTTTTATTAGCTTGTTTTAATAAATTTATTAATTTATTTATTTTAAGTTTATTTAATTATTTATATATTCTTTAATTATGTCTCAATCTTCAGATTTGAACCCTCTTAATTCAGAAAGTGTTCAAAAGATGATTGATACATCAATGAATTCTATGTTACAAAAAATTTCTCTTTTAATTGATAAATCGTCTAAAAAGACTTTAAAAAGAAAAAGGCCCATTTCAAGTGGCATTAAAACTAGTAAAAAATTATTAAAGAAATCTCGCCAGATTGTCTCTGGTTCTGTTGTTCCTGACAGGAAAGGAAGAAAAACCCCTGTAACTCCCTCTACTCCCAAGAGGTTACTTATGGGAGAGGCTTTGGCCAATTATGAAGAATCTGAGATTTCTGATACTGAAGTTAATTCCGACTCATCTTTGGATGCTAATAAATCTGAAAATTATATTTCTAATTCTTCAGATAATTCTTCGGCCTCTCCGAAGATTAAAAAACTCAAAAAAGCTTTTAAAAAATCTAAACATTTGGATTCTTCAAAGGTTGAATTTTTTGATTGCCTAGGAAATCCTAGGTTTAATGCAGATGATCTGCACCACCCTAGATCTGCGGAGTGGTGCCCTTCATCTGATATTGCGGAATTCATTGATTACCAGATAAGACAACCCTTAAAGAGAGATTCTAGGAATAAGATGAGGGCCGAATGCCCCAGACCAATTCTTCCTAACAACGCTTGTATTACACCTGAAGTAGATCCAAAAATTTTAAAATTCATAGGGTCTCCAGGTTTTAAGTTAAAGAAGGGCATGGACCGTGCTTGGAAAATTTGTCAAGACAAAATGCTTGATACTATTGGTCCTTTAGCAAAGTTATTTGACTTATCTGAACAAGCGGTATATGATAATTCATTGCTTGATCCGGTCGTAGTCAGAGAATGGCTGCAGAGGATGCTCAGTTTTCTGGGTAACGCCAACTCTGCTATGTATACCGAACGCAGACGAAATATTCTTAGACGTATTGACCCCAAGGTGTGTGATTTCGCCATTAATGAAATAAATTCAGATACTAATGGCCTTTTATTTGGAGACACATTTATAAAGGAACTTAACAGTTATGTTAATACCTTCTCTAATTTGAATAAAGTTCGTACTTCTATGAAAAAGATTTTTCATCAGGAACGTTTTTCTGAACAGGCTGGGAAAGGTAGAGGCCGCTTTCCCGGCCGTGCCTCTTATCCAAACAGGTCTCAGTTTATCAACCAGCAATTTCATTCACAAAGATCATATCAAAATCCAATCTCCTCAAATTTCTTCCCATCCAGAGGGAGATTTTGGAATCCTAGACTCCAGCGCTCGAGGCAAAGATCTCGCCCATCTCAAGGTAAATTTTTATTTCCCTCCTTCTCAGAATTCTTCCCAAAACTTAGTAGGAGGCAGATTGTCTCTTTTTGCTCAAAATTGGAAATTAATAACTTCAGATCAATGGGTTCTTCAGACGGTTTCAGGTCTTTTTATAGATTTTATTTCTCCCCCACTTCAAAAATCTCTTCCATTTCCAATAAAATTTTCTGTTACAGACAAAATTTTAGTTCAAAACGAAATTTTAAATCTCATAGAAAAACAAGCAATAGAACCAGCTTCAGATCCTCAAAATTGCTTCTACAGCAATCTTTTTCTAGTAAAAAAGAAAAATGGTCAATTTCGCCCTGTTATAAATTTAAGAACTCTGAATGCCTTCGTGGTTTATCAACATTTCAAAATGGAAGGTATTCATCTTCTCAGAGATTGTCTTCTAGACAACGATTTTTTAGTCAGATTAGATCTAAAAGATGCCTATCTCACGATTCCAGTAACTTTAGTTCACAGGAAATTTCTTACCTTCAAGTGGGAAGGAAAAATCTGGAGTTTCACTTGCATGCCTTTCGGATTATCTTCAGCCCCTTGGATTTTCACCAAATTGATGAAACCTATAATTACTTGGCTTCGTCTTCGCGGTGTTCGTCTTATTATCTATCTAGACGATATTTTGATTATGAATCAAAATTCAGTTGCTTTGACTTCACAACTCAATTTAACTATTTATATTTTAGAAAATTTAGGTTTCTTAGTCAACAAAGAGAAATCTGTTCTTTCTCCAACAAAATCTCTAACCTTTTTGGGTTTTCAAATAGATACATTGAAATCTACCTTAAGTCTTCCCAGAGAGAAAATTGTGAATATCAAAAAAGAGATTTCAAAAACTCTTTCTTTGTCTTTAGTTCCCATCAGGACTATAGCCAGAATAGTTGGGTTACTTTCATCCTCTATTCAGGCTATTTTCCCTGCTCCTCTTCATTACAGGGAACTTCAACGTTTAAAAATTTTTCATCTTCAGAAAGGTCTGTCATATTCTCATTTGATTCCTCTTTCTTCAGAAGCCAAAGAAGAACTTTCATGGTGGTTATCCCATATAGAAGCTTGGAACGGGAGAGCCATTTTTGGGAAATCTCCGGATTTAATCATAGAATCCGATGCCAGTCGTTCGGGCTGGGGAGCTCGTTGTGGCCCTTCAATCACAGGAGGAAAATGGTCTTCAAGGGAAAAACTTTTTCATATCAATTGCTTAGAACTTTTGGCAGGCTCTTTTGCAGTCAAAAGTTTTGTAAAAGATTCTTTGCCAGTGTCAATTTTACTCAGAATGGACAATATTTCTGCAGTCCGTTATTTGAATTGTTTAGGTGGTACAAAATCAAGAGATTTGTCGATTATTACGAAAGAATTCATTCATCTTTGCTTGGACAGAAATATTTCTGTCAAAGCGGAATATATTCCAGGATTATCCAATGTCGCAGCGGATTGGGGTTCCCGTTATCTGACAGATTCCAGCGATTGGAAACTTCATTATCAAGTTTTTCATTCGCTTCAATCTCTCAGAGGTCCCTTTTCGATGGATCTGTTTGCTTCGAGACTGAATCATCAGATTCATCCTTATTTCAGTTGGCGTCCAGATCCGGAAGCATTGGCGATAGATGCATTTCTCCATCCTTGGCCTCATCAGACAGCCTATGCCTTTCCTCCTTTCTCAATGATTCAGAGAGTCATTTCAGTAGTCCGTCGGGATCTTCTTTCAATTCTTCTCATCACTCCTCTTTGGCCATCTCAACCTTGGTACCCATCTCTTCTAGAATTGTCTGTCAACCATCCTCTTCTTCTTCCCGTTTTTCCTCTTCTGTTGTCAGATCCAGAAGGTCATCCTCACGATCTTATCATTCAAGGATCTCTTCGTCTTATAGCTTGGTCAATTTCGGGCAATCTTCTTCATTCAAAGGTTTATCTCAACAAGCTCAAGAACTCCTCGGGGATTCTTTGGCCCCCGGGACCAAAAAATGCTATTTTTCCGCATGGACCAGATGGACTGGCTGGTGCATGGAAAGAAGTTTGGATCCCTTTTCAGTGGATATAAGTTGTATTATTAATTTCCTTACTTCTCTTTTCGAATCAGGATTAGCTTACAGAACCATCAATGTTTCTAGATCTGCAATTTCAGCCAAACATTCTTTTATTAATAATTTCCCTGTGGGTCAACATCCTTTAATTTGTAAATTAATGAAAGCAATTAAACTTAAAAGACCCCCAACTCCTAAATATTCTTCTTTTTGGGATGTTGATCTTATTTTTTCCCTCTTTAAATCTTGGCCTTCTAATGAATTCTTATCTTTAAAACAGCTTACTGCTAAATTGGCTACCCTTTTGTGTTTAATTTCTTTTCGTAGAGTCTCTGACGTCAGGGCTTTAGATTTTAATTCTAAACGTTTTACTCCTGAAGGTGTTACTTTCTTTATCTCTAAAAGAACTAAATCTTTTTCAACCTCAATTTTCTATCCTTACTTACCTTCTGAACCTCTTCTTTGTGTAGTAATATGTCTTAAAGAGTATGAACGCAGAACTTCTTCTTTCCGTTCTTCATCCTCTAATCAACTTTTGCTATCTTTCATGTCTCCTCATTATCCTGTCTCCTCTACTTCTATAGCCAGGTGGGTTAAATGGGTTATGAGTGAAGCAGGTATTGATATTTCTTTTTCCGCTCACTCTGTTAGAGGATCAGCCGCTTCCAAAGCATTTTTAAAAGCTGCTACCCTTCAACAAATTTTGGATGCAGCTGACTGGTCTTCTGATTCTATTTTTAAACAATTTTATTTTAAACCCATTGAACACGCCTCGCTTAATTTATTTTGTTAGTTGCTTTAAACTAGCAAAATATGAGTCTCTGGTCTTGTAATAAAATTGGGATTATCCTAAGTTATGAAGGTATAATCTAGATTTTATTAAAGACACAGAGACGATTATTTTCCCTCCTCAAATTTATTTTGTTATATTTATTCCCACCCTTGATTGGTTTGTATTATATTATTAACATGATTTATATATTTATTTCAGTTACCAACCAATAATAAGGATATTCTCCTAAGTGGCTTTGTTCCTGCACATCTTCTGGAAAAGTCAGATCTTCAATCAAGTTTTTCATATCTTCAACAGTTTTCCAGTTGTGTTTCTAACCTTCTAGACAAGTTGGATATTTCATCACGGAAGATTCTTCTCTTCAAACTTCTACTCTTCATGATTTTCGGTTTCCTGTTGGTTTGGAGTTATTCCTTCATAATGGATTTTTTGTTTCCTTCTTCAGTTTCAAAGAAAGAGGATGTATTGCTGTATTGTGGACAGTTTATAGGTCTTATTAGCAATTTGATTGGTTATGTCATTTTAGTTTAATCAGTTCTCTATTCTGATTGGTCACTGATATATTATTTGTTTTTTTTTGTTTTTTTTTTTTTTTTTACTGTCTACTTTTTAAATTTGACAGTTTGTTGTATTTTCATCTATACTTTGAATAACTGCATTTAAGTAGTAAAGAGAGAGAATGCAAAATAATCGTCTCTGTGTCTTTAATAAAATCTAGATTATACCTTCATAACTTAGGATAATCCCAATTACAGTCTCTTTATCACAGAGCCTATAAAAAGCAGTTTCAGAATCATCAGTATGATATTATTCACCCAGTTTGAACTTTTTCATACTTGATCCAGGTGTAATGTACTAGGTTATACCTGATAGGATATGTTAGTCTGCCCTAGCATGTCATGCATACTGCAGTATGATGGGGCATCCAGTGGCTACACACACACACTGGAGCAATGGCAAGTAACTAAATAAACAAAAGTCACACACAGAAACGGCAATAAGAGACAAAGTTAATATAGAATAGGACAAATCCCCACAGTAAAATCTAATGCGCAGAAACCTGACACAAAGAAAAACGGGAGAGTAGATCCCAGAGCAAATGCAAACCGTCACCTTTTCAGTATTGGTTGTGAATAGTAAAGGAGTGGTAAGATTTGTACGGCTACTGTGAGCATTTATGAAATAAATATTAGTTGCTTTGCTAATGCCTTTAAAATAAAATAAAAAAATTCACAGATGCATTTTACAAACTATCACCTAGATTACGAGTTTTGCATTACGGCTTTTAATGCAGAAAAAATGGCCATTACGCAGGAATGGCCAGGAACGCATATTGCGAGTCGTGTCGGTATAGCTATACCGAAAGCATTTTAGCCTGTAATGCAACGTCCATTCCGCACTCAAAAAAATTACGTTTGAGTGTGGGATTTTCATAGCGCCGGTATTACAAATTGTGCGTTTCGGCTAAAATGCTTGCGTTACAGCCTATACCGACACAATCCATACCGCCATCTGAGAGCAGTAGTTATGGATTTTGCGAAACAAAAATGTTTCACAAAACTCATAACTAAAATGTTACAAAGTACACTTACACCCATAAACTACATATTAACCGCTAAACCGCCACCCTTCCGCATCGCAAACACTATATTAAACTTATTAACCCCTAATCTGCCGCCCACCCACATCGCCACTATTAAATATATTTATTAACCCCTAATCTGCCGTCCACCCACATCGCCAATACTATTTAAATATATTAACCTCTAAACCGCCGCTCCCTGACATCCCCGCCACTAAATAAACCTATTAACCCCTAAACCTCCAGCCTCCCACATCGCCGCCACTAAATTAAACTATTAACCCCTAAACCTAAAACCCCCCTAACTTTAAATTAAAATTACAATATAACTGTAAAATAAAAAACCTAACATTAAACTATAAATTAACCTAACCTTACTATTCTAATAAAATAAAAAAAACTACCAATTAAAAATACTAAATTATAAATAAAAAAAATAAAAAAACAACTAATCCTACAATTTTTTTTAAAAAAAATCTAACATTACAAAAAATAAAAAACAAACACTAGGTTTATTTTTATTTCACAGGTAAGTTTATAGTTATATTATAATTTTAATTTAAAAGTTGAGGGGTGTTAGGTTTAGGGGTTAATAGGTTTATATAGTGGCGGCGATGTGGGAGGCCGGAGGTTTAGGGGTTAATCATTTTATTTAGTGGCGGCGATGTCGGGGAGAGGTGGATTAGGGGTTAATAACTTTTATTAGTGTCGGCGATGTCGGGGGCGGATTAGGGGTGTTTAGATTAGGGGTTTATGTTAGGTTTAAACATAACTTTCTTTCCCCCATAGACATCAATGGGGTTGCGTTATAGCGATCGCCATTCCGCACTTCAGGTGTTAGAAAAAAAAAAATAACACATTCTCCCCATTGATGCCTATGGGGGAAAGCGTGCACGAGCACGTGAAATCAGCCCTCGGCTTTTGTGCGGTATGGAGCTTAACGCACCATAACACACGGCACAAGGAGGCTTTTCAGTAACCCGTAATGGCAGCGCTATAGAGAGTGAAATAACGCACCTTGTTTAGCGCAAAACTCTTAATCTAGGTGATTAATCGGCAGCAAACAGGTCCAATATACTTATATGTCATTCACAGGTGCTTGGTTTTGTTGTAAAAACTAATGATGGTTGGATGTCTAGAGTGCACGCCTTAGTTCTTAGAGATCTCAATTAAAGGGACATGAAAAACAACATTTTTATTTCATGATTCAGACACAGCATAACATTTTTATTTCATGATTCAGACACAGCATAACATTTGTTAAGTTTCCAATTTACATCTATTATCAAATGCACTTCATTTTCATGTAATCCTTTGGTAAGGAGATATCTAGATAGGTATCGTGCACATGTCTGGAGCACAACATGACAGAAAAAATGCTGTCATCAAGGGCTCTTGCAAACGTATGACATTTTTGCAAAACTGCTGCCATATAATGCTACAGACATGTGCACACTCCTGAGCTTATGTTCCTGCTTTTCAACAAAGGATACCAAGAAAACAAATATAAATTTGATAATAAAGTAAATTGGAAATGTGTTTAAAACTGTATGTTCTATCTGAATAATGAAAGAAAAAAAGTGGGTTCTATTGTCCTTTAAAAATAATTGCTTTTTTTGTGTGTGACTAAGCTAAGCTATTGTTTAACTTTATTTGGGGTCTTTATATACTCATAGGTCTTAATAGCATAATAATGGGCTGGTTTGTATTAGCAAATAAAAAGAGTAGGCGGTACAGCCCCTAGGGGAGGAAGACTTATTACTGACAGACACTCATAAGCACAAAAGGTGAAAGGGCACTACCAGATTATTAAAGGGGTGCTGTTAGCTTAGAAGTGTAAATGTATGCTAGCGGCCCCCTCCAATCATGATAGCCCTAATTTGCTGCACTTTAGCCTAGATACTGAAAGGACAACACTGTTCTCAGAATGTGTTATTGTAAAACTATTGCACAGTGACTTACAGCTTTAAAAAATGTGGTATCATAAGATCAAGTTAGTACATTTCAAGTAATACATTAATGAAACAAAATTTTTTTAATAAATGTTTAAATCTTACTGGTTTCAGCGGTATTGTATTATCTTCGTTAGGGGTTTCACACTGCTATTCTGAATAATATTTTATGGGGGTTTTGATGAAGAGTTTATAGAAAACACAAGGGTGGTGGCTGGAGAACCACTGGAATAGATCAATAACAAATTAAAGGGACATGAAACCCAAATTTTTTCTTTCATGATTTAGAAAGAGCATACAATTATAAACAACTTTCTAATTTACTTCTATTATCTATTTTGCTTCATTCTCTTGATATTCTTTGCTGAAAAGCATATCTAGATATGCTTAGTAGCTGCTGATTGGTAGCTGCTCATAGATGCCTCCTGTGATTGGTTCACCGTGTGCATTGCTATTTCTTCATTAAAGTATATCTAAAGAATGAAGCAAATTAGGTAATAGAAGTAAATTGGAATGTTGTTTAAAATTGTATTCTCTACCTTAATCATGAAAGAAAATGTTTGGGTATAGTGTACCTTTAATTCTAATTACATCTGGTTTCTAGTTATATATGGTGGTGTGTATCTGAATAGATTATTATTGTTTTCATAACAATCATTTTGGGCAAAGGTGAATATTCTGTAATTCATAGAAATTTCATAACATGTTACTCAACACAAATTCCCCTTTACCCCTGACTATGAGAAAGAGAAAGTTAGATTTAATGTATATGTGGGGTTTTCTTTATTTGAGCAGTTACCATTTGGCACCCGTTTCTACTTTTATCATCATGGTGAACAGCCAATCAGCATCACAATTTTCTCTGGTGTGTTCTAGTGGGATTTCACAAAGTCTTTTTACAATGGGATTTGGTTACTGAGGACAATTTATGGTAAAATATGGTCCACAATAGAGCAGCCTCTGTTATTATTATTGCAACTTCATGAGGGAAGAGACAAAGCCTTACTTTTATACCAAACTGCCACTGAATTGGTTAAACTATTTAACCCTTTAAGGACACAGCTTTCTGTTTGTTCAATTGTTTTATGACGGAAAAATTCCGTCATATGTCCTTAAGAGGTTAAAGAAACAAACCTTCGATAAAGCTGTCTACTTTGTACAAACATTAAAAGGTACATGTAACCTATATGCTTCATCACTTTCAAGTAAAGCAACATATAGGTAAAAAGCTGACTAGATAATCACATGATCATATATGTGACAAGGAACATAAGCATTTGGCAGCTTACAAACATGGATGCAACCAACGGCTATTTATGACCTGGAAGGACATCAATTTGGATCACTGTATGTTACAGGTCTATACTGACTAACACCTTTCTTGATGTTAAATGCAACTAAGTGGCAGTAATTGGACGTTATAAATTCTATTGGCTATTTTGTGTACATGCAATTAATTATCTTATGTGCCTGAAATATATACGGTGCATTATTTATTGAATGAGTGCCCAGTGGCTGCATAGATCCACTGTGATTGTCCCAATATAGTGAATTTTATTTCTGGAATTTATAAACATTTATTGAATTCCAGCAGGTAAAATGGATCACTTGAAACACGTTAAAAGGCCATTATAGTGGAAACATTACAAGTAGCCCAACTAGCACTGCCGATTGGCTCACCATCTACTTCCACTCGCAATCAGCAGTTCTCTCCTTTTCGCGGGGGTCAACACAGAGTTGCAGGGTCCCTAGTGCCAAATTTTCATGTTCTAACAAATGAAAACATTAAATATTTCCACTATAATGGCCCTTTAAAAGGAAGAAAAATGTAACAAAAAGGCTTGGCCTTTCTATTCCAACTGGAAGATATAAACTTGGGTACAATTAAATCTTTTCTGTCCCTAAAACAGGAATTTGCGCTATCCCAAAAAAGATTTTTTTTGCATACCTACACATTAGACAATAATTTTTCACCAATAGAGAAGTTTGGAAAAAAAAAATGGTCTTTAGGAAAGATAGATCAGGGGATTGCATTATACAAGGCAGGAATTTTGTATATCTTCACCTGGTATAATATGTTAATGTATAAAGCAGGACAGGCTAAGTGGAGGGGAGAATTTAAGGAGTTTTTGTCCAAGGATATTTTATTTAGTGTAAACTTACTAAACAGCTGTACCAATTCACAGGCATGGAAAGAATCCCATATGAGAATAAATTAATAAAGCCAATTTATCTCTTTATCTCTGGCAAGACTGGCTAAATGGGCACCTTTAAGAACTGCCTATTGTATCAGATGTTCATATCTTAATGCTGACTTAGTCCACTGTTTTTGGGCATGTCCCAAAGTCAAGAAATGTTGGTACAAGGTGAATTACTGGCTAAATAGGTTTCTTGACGAGGATCTAAGCTTAACCTCAAGGGATGTCCTTTTTCTACATAATAGTATATAAGAGGGGGAAAATAACGAGTTAATAAACTCAGCAATCTTAATAGGCAGACATATTATATTAAGCTTATGGAAATCTAAAGCAAGCCCAAGCTAGAAAGAATTTATTAAAAGAGTATTAAATCAAATTATTATGACCTTAACATAATTCAAGAAAGGGCAGTTAAAAGATAATTTTTAAAATGGTTAAAGGTTATACTCTCCTATCCAGAATCAACGCAAAAACAGTTAACTCTCTCATTCAGAAGATCAGATTTTTTCTATATGTCTATTTTGACAGGAAACTTCCCCGAATGGTGGATGGATTAGAAGAGAGAACCCAACTCCGGGTTTTTTTTTCCTCTCTCCCCTCCAGTGGTATCTCCCTTCCCCCCTCAGCCTTCTTTCTGTAAGGTAGAACATACGGTACCTAAGTTTGGGGCTTGCCCAGAAAAACAGAGGCAGTCCATGCTATTAAGATACAAACAATTTATCTTTTAAATTATATATAGTATATACTTATGGAGTTACTTACATTTATTTTTGCTAGATATAATACTGACTCTTGGTATATGCATGTTGCGATATATACAGAACCAATTTATTGCATTCATTTTGTTATGTTTAATGGAAGTCCACTGAATACTGAAACGTTGAGCTTATTAGATAGGCAAAAAGGCACATGGGGATAAGAAAGGTGAAAAAGAAAGATAAAGGAAGGAAAGGGGTTAACTGCAAGATTTGTTGGGCAAAGGTCTTATTTATTTCTTATCTGCATATGTTATTCAAATCGGTAATGTATATTAGCTCTTCCTTTTTGTCTTAGGTTTGTTTTAAATCCCTGGTGCATCGATAGCTGATGCAGTTTTTGTGTATATGTGTTTGATTTGAATTTCAATAAAAAGAAACTTTTTTTTTTTTTTAAAAAGGAAGAAAAATGTACAGTACAATGTCCCTTTAAAGGGACAGTCAACACATGAATTTTTGTTGTTTTAAAAGATAGATAATCCCTTTATTACCCATTCACCAGTTTTGCATAACCAACAGTTATAATACACTTTTTACCTCTGTGATTAAACTTGTATCTAAACATCTTCTGACAGCCCCCTGATCACATGACATTTTATTTATTATCTTTTGACTTTCATTTTAGCCAATTAGTGCAGTGTCTGCCACAATCCACGGGCGTGCTCACAATGTTATCTATAGGGTTTACCTGAACTAGCTCTCCCCTGCTGTGAAAAGCAAATACAAAAGCATGTGATTAGAGGCGGCGTTCAAGGGCTTAGAAATTATCATATGAGCCTTCCTATGTCTAGCTTTCAACTAAGAATACCAAAAGAACAAAGCAAAATTGGTGATAAAAGTAAATTGGAAAGTTGTTTAAAATGACATGCCCTATTTGAAACATGAAAGTTTTTTTTGGACTTGACTGTCCCTTTAAGTATGTGGCTTTAGCCTAAGATTATTTTCATTTCAGACCCCTCTTTCACTGTTTAAAGCATTTGTATTACTTGCAATTTCAATAAACACACAACTACAAAAAGATATATACATACATACATACATAGTATTCAGCTAGAACAAAAAAAAAAACACAATAAATGCAAACATACAATAAAAAAGAAAATGCAAATGACTATAACTGCATGTTGTTAAAGGCACAGTGTGCTACATTTTTTTTCTTCCCTGTGCTCTCAATGATCTATTTTTAATTTTTGACAAACAGCCAATTTATCTTTATTTTGACATTTGAAACAGTGTTTTTTTTATACCTGTTGTACCTCCACCTATACTGAAACTTCAGTACATAAATATTGCTTACAAAAAAAAAAAATTTTTTGCTAAAAAAAAAGCCAAGACCTTTTTCTCCATGCTGGTGAGTTTTAGATCATTGAGCCCTATGTATGGGTCTGCGTATACAGTGAAAGATAACATAATAAGGAGTGTGTGTGTATATAGATATAGATATAGAGAGAGAGAGAGAGAGAGAGAGAGAGAGAGAGAGAGAGAGAGAGAGAGAGAGAGAGATTAGATAAATAGGATAAATAATGAGGTCTGCTCACTCTGTAAGCTCAGCCCACTTGCATGGAGTTGTAGTTTAAATTAGCAGAAAAATATATTTCCTATAGAAAAATACATTCCAAATACAATTTAAACTCTTGAACTGGTATAACAAGTCACTGGAAATACATTAAGAGGGAAACCATTTTACACTACACTGTCCATTTAACTCTGCTCTGCCTCTGAAGGTAAAAATTCTTACCAGTCCATTTTCTTATTTCCTGCCATAACCTCTGATCAACTGCATGGGTTAACCACAATTGCAGCATTCATAATATGAGAAATGGAGATAGGTAGAACTGCATCACCACCCAAACAAACATCCCTAGCATGGACAGATTTCTCAATAAGCACCGATATCTTTTATAAGGACACCTTCCTGATGGGTCATGTGATAATTCAGCAACACTCTCCCTTATAATGAACACCCACTCCAAAACTGTTCTGGGGGGGAAGTACAGGTTCTTCATAAGCAAACACATTAGATGTGCCCTAAAAGGTAGTTCAAAATCTACCTGTATAGAGCACAATTGTTGTGTGATTTCCTATTTTACTCAAAGTAGCAGATATATCACGGTCTAAGGTTTAGAGAAAAGTGTAAATGGTTTTTACACAAATATATAATGCATTACTACAGAGGACTCAAAACTAGATGTTCACATGAGTAAACTGTTATGCAGAACACCCTTATAAAATGTAATTGCAGAATTGTCCAGGTTCATAATTAAAGGAAATTTAAAGCTGCAAGTATATCAGGCTGACAGACGTCATACATATATATAAATAAATTACATCTCTATACAGTTTTGCCCCCCACCACAATATTTGTTTTTTTGAGTCAGGGTAGGCAAAAATGAATGCACATTATTGCCAACATAACCAGGCACAACTGGATTGAAAACTCGAGGAATGTTGTAGGAAAGTCTGCTTACGGGTAATAGATCTATCAGCAAACTGAAAACCCAATGCCTTTCCACACACACATTGTACCGAATACACAAGGAGTAGACCCAACGTCTACACTCAATTCATACATTAACATCAGCTGCTGCAGCCCAAACATACAGATTGCACGTTGAAACTATGTATGTTGCACAAACACAGTAACAGTTTTAACACGTTACATGTCACAATACAAACTTCAGCAGCACCAGCACACACACACACACATCACATTTGTGAGCAACATCGAAACAAAGTGCACAAATATGTCCCATCCATGAGCGATACCAGTACAAAAGTCCAGTCGACGAGCAACGCCAGTACACGCGTCAAGTCATATCTATAGGCACCAACGGTGCTCACATCACATCCATAAGCAACACCGGTACACACAACATATCTCTTTAACGGGAGGTGAACTATCTCCAGTTTAATAGGTTATTCATATTTGATCAACTTTTCAGCTGTAGGAGAAAAATAATTATTACCTTCATTATATCAATTCAAAATAATCATTACCATAATAATATTTTAAATAAGTTGTATTAAAAAGGGACATGATAACTAAAATGTTTCTTTCATGATTCACATAGAGCATAACATTTTAAACAACTTTCCAATCTGATTCTATTATCTATTTTGCTCCATTCTCATGATATCCTTTATTAAAGGGGCAGCAATGCACTACTTGGAACTAGATGAACACATTGGTAAGCCATTTATATGCAGACACCAAACAATAGCTAGCTCTCAATATCTGAGCCTACCTATGTCTTTCAACAATGGATACCAAGAGAACAAACCAAATTAAGTAATAGAAGCAAATTTGAAAATTGTTTAAAATGATATGCTCTATCCGAATCAAAAGAAAAATTTTGGGTTTCGGGTTTCACTTTCATTTTTATTACTTGCCCCTCCCTCCTCACACTTAGATCCTTGCGCAAATCTAGCCCAAGCCAAACATTCTTCTATTCATTGTAAGAAGTTGATCCTGTGTACATAGATTTACAGGGGAACAATGGGATTAAAAGGACAGTAAAAAATCAAAAATTAAACTTACATGATGACTCAGATAGGACATGCAATTTTAAACAACTTTCCAATATATTTCTATTATCTCATTTTCTTTGTTCTCTTGGTATCCTTTGTTAATAAGTATAACTAGGTAGACTCAGGAGCAACAACGCCCTACTGAGAGCTAGCTGTTAATTGGGGCCTCTTATCGGCTCGCCCAGTGTGTTCAGCTAGCTCACAGTAGTACATTGCTAATCATTCTACAAAGAGAATGGAGAAAATTTAAAAATATATATCAATCTAAAAGTTGTTTAAAATTTTAATTTCTCGATGAATCATAAAAGAACAATTTTGGGCTTATGTCCCTTAAAGGTATCACAACAAACAACAAATGTCCACAGCGCTTCTTAGATTTCCTCAAGTGTCTTTATTTGTTATACAGACATCCACAATGACAAGCTTGTCATTGTGGATGTCTGTATAACAAATAAAGACAATTGAGGAAATCTAAGAAGCGCTGTGGACATTTGTTGTTTGTTGTGGAATCCAAGGGATTATTGCAGAGTCCCTGTCTTACGTGCGCAAACCTAAGAGGTTGCTGTCTCATTATATACATTCCCTTAAAGGTATAAGAAACATTTTCTTTCATGGTTCAAACAGAGTATACCATTTAAAAAAAAGGTTTCCTATTTATTTCTAATATCAAATGTATTCATTCCCATAATATTCTGTGTTGAAGAGATACTTAGGTAGGCATCTGGAGCACTACCATATAGTGCTCCAGAAATGAGCCAGCTCCTACGTATACTCATCTGCTTTTCAACAAAAGATACAAATAGAACAAAGAACATGAGATAATAGAAGTATATGGGAAAGTTGTATAAAGTTGCATGTCCTATCCGAGTCATCATGTAAATTTAATTTAAAAAAAAAAAATTCTGTCCTTTTTAATCCCAGAAAAATTATTGGTTTCACATCCTTTTTAGGTCTATTTCTCAACTTCATTTTGTAACATTTTTACTGTGTAGAAGAGGCGTATTATTTCCGCAGACACAAATTTACAGTTTTGATAACTACAAAACCAAGAATATGTGGTAATATCTTCTAGATAGAAAAAATGCCTAAAATAAAATTACAGAAACCTTGGGGGGAGCATGACATTGTGAATGGATTAATAGAATTAATTTACCAAACTAATTAAACATTACAGCCATGAATATACAGCCTCATGCTACATAATTAAAAACTAGTCCTTATTTCAGGATGAATAAACTTTGGATCATAATGTATATAAAACAGAAAACTATCCTTAGATACATTTTGCCTCAAAAATAATTTTATTTTAAAACAGAATCTTATTTAAATAAATAAAAAAAAAAATCTGATTTAAAGGGCCATAATACCCAAATGTTTAAACACTTGAAAGTGATGCATTATAGCTGTAAAAAGCCGACTAAAAAATATCACCTGAACATCTCTATGTAAAAAAGAAAGATATTTTACCTTAAAAGTTTCTCAGTAGCCACATCCCTTTGTAAAGGACTTCTAAGCAACAAATCAGTATGTCTGTCCCGGGACAGCGGAAGGAGCGAGCTCACGTGCACTCATCTTATTTCCCTATTCAGCTTAAAGTGAAGGTCAAGTCTGGCATCTTCCTTATTTTTCAATATGTTATCAAAAATAATTATGATGTTCATTCATCAAATTACATATACATACCACTAAAAGTTGTATTTTTAACGTTTTTATTTAGCTCCGTTTCAACTGTATAATCCGCCCGCCATACTGCCGTTATTGATTGACAGTTTTTCTCACCAATCTCTTATTTACCCCCGTGGCGTCTAGCCCCTTTTTTGTTTTGTCACTTACACCTTATGCGCATGCGTTTAAACAAACTGCGCGTCATCATCGGCATGCTCGTTCATGAAATGCGTTTTCCGCTCTCACAAATTTTGATATATTGAATCGACAGGGTCCAGAACGATCTAGCGCGTGAGTGACTGACAGACTTGGGTAGAACTGAATGATACAATTTTGTTTATGCATTGCATACATAGTATCGTCGGGTATTGAAACGCATGCGCTATTGAGTTCAAGAGACGCATGCTCATTAAAAAAAATAACACGGGTGCACGAGCGTAGTTAGAACCAAAGCGGCGTCATAACAGAAGAATCAGGAAGTATGTTAGGGGCGGAGCTAATCGCGATAACGGAGGTATTTTTAAAAGCCATTTTATTTGAAAAGCATTCGTTATTTATAGATATTAACTCAGCGACTTCAATATTTTAAACATAACTTTTAAAACGGTGTATTGATAATAGCAAAAATTGACCTTCACTTTAAGGAAGTTTACAATGAAATCTCATGAGAGTTAAGTCAAATCTCATGAGATCACAGTAAAAGAGTTCATGACCTCAGCACTGCTGATGCTGATTGGCTGCTGTTCATTTCTTTATTTTTTTTTTACCTGCAGCTGAGCAGCAGTTGAGTATAACTTTTTACACAGAACTTACTCTGCTGAGCTGAGGAAATTGTGAGGTAAAATATCTTCCTTTTTTTACATAGAGATGCTCAGGTGATATTTTCCTGTCAGCTTTTTACAGTTATACTGCATCAGTTTCAAGTGATTTAGCATATGAGTATTATGTCCCTTTAAATAAATAAAAAAAAAGACTTTTTTTTTTAAAAATGATTGATTTTATCCACACGTCATGTCACGTTAATAAGCAATGCTAGCACACACGTCAATGAGTAAAGCTAGCACACACGTCATGTCACGTCACGAAGCAAAACCAGCAAATGTCATGTACATAAGCAATGCCAGCACACACGTCACGTCCATAAGCAGGAACAGCACACACGTCACGTCCATAAGCAGGAACAGCACACACGTCACGTCCATAAGCAGGAACAGCGCACACACGTCACGTCCATAAGCAGGAACAGCGCACACACGTCACGTCCATAAGCAGGAACAGCGCACACACGTCACGTCCATAAGCAGGAACAGCGCACACACGTCACGTCCATAAGCAGGAACAGCGCACACACGTCACGTCCATAAGCAGGAACAGCGCACACACGTCACGTCCATAAGCAGGAACAGCGCACACACACGTCACGTCCATAAGCAGGAACAGCGCACACACGTCACGTCCATAAGCAGGAACAGCGCACACACGTCACGTCCATAAGCAGGAACAGCGCACACACGTCACGTCCATAAGCAGGAACAGCGCACACACACGTCACCTCCATAAGCAGGAACAGCACACACACGTCACCTCCATAAGCAGGAACAGCACACACGTCACGTCCATAAGCAGGAACAGCACACACGTCACGTCCATAAGCAGCACTAGCATACGTCATTTACCATAAGAAGCGACAGTACACAGGTCAGCTCATGTCCATAAGCAAAACCAGCAAACGTCATGTACATAAGCAATGCCAGCACACACGTCATGTAACGACCATGAGCAACACCTGCACACGTCATGTCACATCCACAAGTGAAGCAACGCCAGCACACAGGTCATTTTTTGTATATAAGCGACAACAGTATATACAGACACTTCATGTGGCAAACACCAGCATTGCCAACACACACACACACACACACTTCATGTGACAAACCTAAGCAATGACAACATATACTTCCTGTGGCAGACACCAGCATTGACAACACACACACACTTCATGTGACAAACCTAAGCAATGACAACATATACTTCCTTTGGCAGACATCAGCAGTGACACACACTGCTCATGTGACAAATCTAAGAAAGGACCACAGACACCTCATGTTGCAGACATAAGCAGGGATACACATGCTCCAGGTGTATGATAAGAGCAGACACACAAACCTCACACTAGTAGTGTAAGCACAAAAACAAGCCATGTAACATGATGCATGAACAATCTCACACACTCGTCATGCCACGTCCATGAGCACTAACAACACACATACACGTCATATCCATAACCAGTGACAGCAAACACAGACACCCAGGCAAGTAGCATAGAAACCCACAGACTGCACACAAGGCAGCAGAAAGACTGAAGTCAAGCAGATGGAAGCAGGGGTGCGGCCGGGGAATATGACGGTACTCACAGATACACAGTTCCACCACGTAGGCGTAATAAGACCAGCACACCACCAAGGTGATAAACAGCACGGGGACCCATCCCAACACCCGCTGGCAGCACCGTAATACATGAGACGGCGCCATGATCCTCCACCGGACCACCGGCTCTGGTCACTCAGTCACCGGCTGGGGCGGAGCCACGTGACGTCTTTACAAGAACGCCCAGTTGGGTGGGTGTCTGCGGGAACCTCTACTGTGCGAGTAGTAATGATTGTTTATGTCCTGACTGCAGAGACTGGGTGTGATTATTTAGTGTACTGGGAGTTAGGTTACCAGGAGTAAATATAGACTACAGTATGCCCAGTAGGGTGTAGCATGAGTGAGTAAGAGAGTGACACGGAAGTTATGCGCGTGCGGTACAATTGGTAGTGCACTCAGTCTATCTCAGTTGTGTCTGTGCCAAGTAGAATGGGTTTGTTGACTGCAGCCCATTGAGTGCACTGATGCTGAACGTCTTCGCTTTCTGCTGTCCTCTGTATGCTCGTGTAAGAGATTTATTCTGACATCAGGCATGTTATACAACCCAATGAAATCCATGACTCCCATCACAGCTTGAAAATGATTATCCATAATGTGCTGGAGTCAGAAGACACTGAAAACAGTGGGTGTCTCTCAGTGTGACTTTACTGGACTAGACAATCAAAACCATTCAAAGGAAGGTTATTAAAGTGGTACATAGTTTAGGAAATAAAACTCACAACAAAATACTTTGTGACTTTAGTTCAGAAGAGAAAATAGGTGACACAATTGCATTTCCTCATCACCTCCTTAAAGGGACAGTAAAGTCAAGATCATGCATTTTTAAACAAGTTTTTATTTACTTATATTATCAAATTTGCTTTGTACTCTTGGTATCCTTTGTTAAAGACTAAACCTAGGTAGGCTGATATGAGCTTTGGGGCGTGCATGTGTCTATAGCAGTCTATGGCAGCAGTGTTAGTAACTATGTATAGCATTGCTATAAACAATGTTGCAAACACAGTTGAGCTCACCTATGATTACTCTTTAACAAAGGATACCAAGAGAACTAAGCAAAATTGATAATAGACGTAAACAGGGCCAGCTTAACCATGGGAACAAGTGGGTCCAATGGACCCAGCCAGCACTTGACAAGGGGCAGCATGTCAGTGATTGAGTCAGTTACTGTCAGACCCAGACCACTCCTGTCCTGTCTCTAAGGGGGAAGTTGCAGGCTCCCAGCAGCATAACCTCATCATGCACAAAGACACAGAACCGGTCAGGGGTGACATTCACAGTGGGGCAAGTGCATTTCTTCCCTAACTTCCTTCCCACTTATTGCTCAATTGTGCATAAGCATTGGTTGCAAGCAGGTAGGCAGGTTTAGTAAGGTGGTGGTGGGGGGGGGGTGCCATTTCATTCTCGGCCCCAGGCAGCACAATATTGTAGCAGGATTTGATTTACCCTTTGCAATAAAATTTGTTAATAGTATGCTTGTCTGAATAAAAGCTGCTGTGTAAATATTTTAGCTAAGACTGTGCTAGTTTGCATATTAAAATTGCTGTACAATGTTTGATTAAAAACTATACCAACAGTAAAAAATATATTCTTTCAGAAAGACACATAACTTACTATAAATGAAAGATATCTTTTAAATCTTTCATATATATCTCCTATATATATATATATATATATAAAGGAGTGTAACCTTACTATATGAATAAATATAGATCTGTTAAATCTTTTCATATGATTGTCCTGTAGATAAAGGATATAATATTTCATATGCTTATCCTGCAATAGTCAAATATATGTTTAAATAAAATACTTCTGCAATATTTAAACTGTATAACTGTATAACAATATTCAATAACATCAAACCTTTCTCAAATGTAGACTGATTGCAACAGCCAATAGGATTTTTTCCACTTTAATTCCTATTGGCTGATAGAATTCTATCAGCCAATCGGAATGTAAGGGACGTCATCTTGGATGACGTCACTTAAAGGGAACTTAATTTTCCAGCGACGATCGGAAGAGGAGGATGCTCCGCACTGGATGTCTTGAAGATGGACCCGCGCCGGATGGATGAAGATAGAAGATGCCGTCTGGATGAAGACTTCTGCCCGCTTGGATGAAGACTTCTGCCCGCTTGGATGAAGACTTCTGCCGGCTTGGATGAAGACTTCTGCCGCCTGGATGAGGATGGATGTCCGGTCTTCGAAAACTGTAAGGGGATCGTCAGGGGTTAGTGTTAGGTTTTTTAAGGGTTTATTGTAATGTAATTGGTTTTTATTCTTGATAATTTCAGGTTTTTTTTTTGTAATTTAGTGTTTATTTTTTTTTGTAATTTAGATATTTGTATTTTATTAATTTAATTTATTTTATTTTATGGTAATGTTAGTTTTTATTTTACAGGTAAATTTGTATTTATTTTATATAGGTAGCTAGTAAATAGTTAATAACTATTTACTAACTAGTCTACCTAGTTAAAATAAATACAAACTTACCTGTGAAATAAAAATAAAACCTAAGATAGATACAATATAACTATTAGTGATATTGTAGCTAGCTTAGGTTTTATTTTATAGGTAAGTATGTATTTAGTTTTAAATAGGAATTATTTAGGTAATAATTATAACGTTTATTTAGATTTATTTTAATTATATTTAAGTTAGGGGGTGTTAGGGTTAGACTTAGGCTTAGGGTTACATTAGGGTTAGGTTTAGGGGTTAATATATTTATGTAGTGATGTGGGAGGCCAGAGGTTTAGGGGTTAATAGTTTAGTATATATCGTTGTGGGGGGGCTTGCGGTTTAGTGGTTAATAGGTTTATTATAGCGGCGGTGTTGGCGGACGGCAGATGAGGGGTTAATCTTTAAATAGTGTTTGCGATGCGGGAGGGTGGCGGTTTAGGGGTTAATAAGTTTATTATAGTGGCAGCGATGTCGGGGAGCGGCGGAATAGGGGTTAATACATTTTAATAGTGGCGGCGATGTCCGGAGCGGCAGATTAGGGGTTAATAAATGTATTTTAGTGTTTGCAATGCGGGAGGGCCTCGGTTTAGGGGTTAATATGTAGTTTATGGGTGTACTTTTTAACACTTTAGTTATGAGTTTTATGCTACAGCTTTGTAACGTAAAACTCATGACTACTGACTTTAGATGGCGGTACAGATCTTGTCAGCATAGAGTGTACCACTCACTTTTTGGCCTCCCAGGCAAACTCGTAATACCGGCACTATGGAAGTCCCATTGAAAAAGGACTTTTTTAAAAATGCGGTACTGACGTTGCGTGACGGCCAAAAAGGTGTGCGGTACACCTATTCTGACAAGACTTGTAATAGCGGCGTTAGGAAAAAAGCAGCGTTATAAAGCATAACAATGCTTTTTCACTCATAACGCAAAACTTGTAATCTAGCTGATACTTAGTTCTGCTTTTTTCCCAGGGACCACAAAAACTAGTGAAGAGTTTTTGCAGGTTTTGTTTTACAGATTTTTCTTTGCATAAATGTTTTGTAGGTGATCCATTTATATAGCCCATCTAGGGGATTTTATGTAAAAAGGTTTGCTTTTTGCTCTGAATTTCAGACTCCTAACCAAGCCCCAAAGTTTTATGTGAATACCGTAAGCTACCTTCTCCAGCTTGCTGCTGTTTGTGTAAAGGGTCTTTTCATATGCAAAAGAAGGGGGAGGGGGGGAGTGTCTTATTTGCCACTTGCAGTTGGCTTTCCAGCTGCCTTTTCAACAGAGCCAAACTGACAGCTTCTAAGTAAGTTTTTAAACAATTTTATACTGGCTTTTTATATCAGTATCTGTGCATCTTATTCTTTATAGTAGTGTCTATTACATGCAGTTATATCAAAATGAGTGTATACTGTCCCTTTAACGGGTACCTAAAACAGGAGCAGTGAACTCTACGCGTTTCGGCCGGGTTGGCCTTTATCAAGATATTCACTGTGAGCACTGAATGTCCTTAAATAGTATTTGAGCTGTAGGTCATTGGTCCTTCAATTATCTAAATTCGCCAATCAGCAAGAGGCTATAAAATGATTGACATGGGCTGAATCTGGCATTGAAACATTAACATCAAACCTTTCTCAATACGTAGGCTTTTTCTTACAAAGTTACGTAACAAAACTTCCTGCTTACCTCAAAGATTCTACTCAATTTATAAATATTTTAAATACTATGAAAAGGGATGATAACTATCTCTTGGTCACATGTGACTTTAATTCTCTTTACACTAACATTGCCCAAACATTAGGTATTGCATCTACAAAATATTTTTTGGATGGAGATGAAAATATATAATATTTTTATTAGAATGCATTGACTTCATACTCAATACCAATATTTTCCTGTTTAATGACAAACTGTTCATTCAAACTAAAGGTACAGCAATGGGCACAAGGTTCGCCCCCAGTTACGCTAACTTGTTTATGGGCCATTTTGAAAAACAATTTATAGAAATAGGCGAGTGGGAAGCGAACCTTCTGCAAGTGGAAAACCAATATACCCAAAGGACAATTTCTCTGCATCAAAAAGAATTGTTCAAATATAGAAAATTATGAGACACAATCAGAAATTCTAACAAATAGATTGAAAGAAAAAGGATACAACATGAAAATGATACAAAATGTGAAAATGCTTACCTCAAAAAATAAACCAGAAAATACAACAAAATCATCAAATCACAATGAAACATTCTTTATACCATTTATTACCAATTACAGTTCCCAACATTTCGAAATTAAAAAGATCTTGAAAAAGCATTGTCACTATATCAAAAAATTATCAAGTAGGGTGCGGAGCTAACTGCCAACAGAGCTAGACGTGTAGAAGGAGAGCTCCTGACCTTAAGTGATTAAAGTTATTATCTGAGCTAACTAATTCTTAAATTTTTGGAAGCAACCCTGCTGGACTTTCAATATCAATAATAGCGTCACTCCACTGACCTAAAAAAAGGAGATTTTTGGGGGCCATATTTCGATCTAAACGTCTGCCTTACATTACCGACCGCACAGACTCACAGAGGGGGCCTATACCTGCTTCGAAGGGTCCGGCATACACTCCGGGGCAGAGAGCTATTACCTCCTGGTCTATTAGGGGGCTAATTCGAGTTTTGCACCTGAATCCGGAGCCTCCGCTCCTTTCCCTTCCAGCACTGACCCGCCTGAGCCGTACCCCCTCTCTGCTGTGACTCGCACAATCGCACGGATTACCTTTACAGGGAGCCACAGAGGACACAGATCCCAACACAGCTACGGCCTCACAGACTTTTTCCTGACATCCCGGTGGACCGAGGCTATAAGCTCACAGCCGATTTTAGGCGCGAAGATCCGCCATCTTGCCGGGGCCTTCCCCTTTCGGCAGCAGCGCGCCCCAAGTTGGCGTAAGAAAGTGAATGCCGGGCGCTGATTCCCCAGAGGCCTCTACTTACCTGATACCTCCCAGACATATAGAGGCGGCCTCATCTGAATTCCTGGGCTTCTGGGGTACCTGTGCTCTGACCGGAGGGGCTGCTTCTGATACGGAGGCCTTCATATTTAACTAGAGGTGAGACGGGGAAGGAGGGGGCCCAACTACACACCCTAAAGTGCCTAATGAACTGTGACCTACCCGGGCCTACCGCCCGGTGCTTTTTCAATCCCTTTGAGGCCTTCTAGTTCCCGGTCTGAGTATAACAATATATTAAAGGCCTTGGGACCTATACTTTGTGACCCCAGCAGACCTCCTTGCAAGCTCAGCTACCCCCTATAGACCCACTCCAACATCCCACAGAAGCCCCACATTTACACTTGTTCATGGGGCATTACAGTTCTGAGTGAGCAACTGGGTCAGGCACCTTCCGGAGACATCTCAAGTGTCTATCATAATACAGATTATTCAGCTCCACTACTCAACTGAGCCCCTTTATTGTCTAATCCACATTAGCCCTATTGGTGCAGACTAGAGTATAATACAGCAAGAGGAGGAGGTTTATTATATTTACCTAAGTGGGCATCAGAAAGCTATACACTGTGAACTGATTCCTTTACCTTGGCCAGATTCTCTCTGACCCTATTCCATTGGATCTTTGGGGCTAACAGAAGGCATTTACAGCTGCAAGATATCACAGTGACACAGATTTCTAGACACATTGCTACCCAGCAGACACTACAGCCTAGAACCTAATTCCTCTGATAATCTCTGACACTCTCTCCATCCATTTCCTGCTGTATGAAGGTACAGTGGGTCATATCCTCATTCCTTTTCCCGTCCTGGCCAGGTGAGGGCAAATCCCCGGGAGAGAGTGTCTACTGTGACTCTCACTTTACCCACCCTTAAAGAAGGCTGACCAAGATTTGATATTACCAAGGGTCAGGCTGTCGAATCTCACTCTGGCTATCAGGCTGCAGCTGAATATGGCTGCTTAAAACAAGATTGACGTCAGGGGGACTTTAGTATCACTCTATCCACCAGTGTCTCATTCAATACATCCCATACTGCAGAGCTAGTGTTTCAACACATTGATTTGGCTGTTGGAACAAGCTTTAAACCATGTCCCAAGCTAACAAAAGAAAATCTAAAGCGTCTCACCCACCCGGAAAAACGGTTGCAGACCATTTTAAAAACCATCATACTGGAAAATCCCATGTGTACAGGGAATCCACATCTGCATTAGAGGGCAGTGAATCTGAAGGCAGTATAGACTCTCAATCTCCTATACCAGATACTCTATCTGCAAACATTGTAGATAATCTTAACCAGACGGATGAACCTCCTCCAAGAGACACTGACTAAGGAAATTAAAGGTTCCACAGCTGAGCTCCGTAGAGAAATTGGTGCACTGGGAGAACGCACCGAAACTTTTGAGCGTAAGCAAGAAGATCTAGCTGTGGATCATGCCCACTTACAAGCCTACTCCCAAAACTTAGCAATCCAGATATCTGAGTTAGAATTAAAACTAGCCGACATGGAAGACCGCTCCCGGCGGAATAATCTGAGATTCCGCGGAATATCTGAGGAGGTTGGCCCCCAAGAATTAGAGTCTTATGTTCTGGAGTTCTGTAACATCTTACTGCCCTCCTCAGAGACACCTGGTCTCCTACTTGACAGGGTCCACAGAGTAGCACGACCCAGATCTGTCTCCCAAGAAAAACCTAGGGATGTCCTAGCTAGGATTCATTTCTTTACCCACAAAGAGAAGATAATGAGAGAATTGGCTAACAAACCCCAACTGCCAGATAAGTTTCAACAAATCATGGTGTTCCCGGACATTTCCAGCTACACTCTGCAAAAAAGGAGATCCTTCAGGACCATCACCCAAATTCTGAGAACGGAAAACATCAGATATAGGTGGGGATACCCGACAAGGCTTATAGTTTCTAAAAATGGTGAGACTCACACAATTTTTACCCCCAAAGAAGGATTTGACCTACTACAAGATTGGGACTTAGTCTCAACCAAACCCCGGAAGGACACTGACTTTTTACTCTCTAGAGATCGGTCAGTTATTAAGGACATGACCCAACCACTACAAAGATCTAATGGAAAGGACATTCCTCTTACCACTGAAATCCGGGCTGGTGCCCCAGATTTTACCCCTAGGCTACAAAAGCCCACCAAATGATAAAGAGCTCTGGTCTGAAGCTAATAACTGTATATATACTGTTGGATGTATTTACCATGTGTTAATTACTTAGTATATATAGGAAGGGGGGAGACCGATGACCTCCCACAGGAGAATGGGCATTTGCCCAGCGATACCCGCTCTATTCCCTGACTAATCGTCCTTTTTTTTTTTTTTTTTTCTCATTGGGACTCACGGGATCTCCCCTTTCCTTTCAGTTCTCTAAGCTGCTTGATCTCCCTCAGGCATACATATGCTGTTGAACTAAATTGTCTCAAGAGTTATTTGAGTTTAGAGCGTATATATATTACTAACGTTACATGTGAATATGCTCATAGAAAGGTGATATACTATTTAGCTTATAGGCAAGGCGTCAGTATATTGCTCACCAAATGATAATTAAATAGCCCTGGCCCGCAGTTAGGGAGCATGTATATTCAGCTAGTTGTATTTATCATATGTTTGATGTTTATTGCACAGGGGACATGGGGAGAACTATGGCCTCCCATAGGAGAATGGGCGCTTGCCCAGCAGCACTTGCTTTATCTCCTAAGTAACCATCTGTTCCCGTTGGGACCCATGGGGTCTCCCCATTCCCCCTTCTTTTCAGTTTCACACGCAGTTTAATCTCCATCAGGCACCTATATGCTGAGGACCTGAACTGTTTTTATGAGATAATAGTTTGCAGCATATTCTACATCACAAACTTTATATGTTATTATACTCGTAGGAATGTGTTGCTCTTTTTAGTTTAATGGAAAAGACACTGGTATATTTATACTGTTCATAATCCCCCAATGACAGTCAATCTCTATATGCAAGTTACGTACTTGTATTACCTCCCCCCCCCCATATACGCAAATTTTATTTGTGTTATCCCCTCTTACAGGGACTGGAGAAGTCAGTTTTGTACTTAGACACACTTCTCCTTTTGGTGACCCAGCGGTTCACCATATCCGATAAAATACTTCGAACCTCATCTTAAGCACTAATACATTTAGTTCAAACTTATAAGACACCCACTACCTTACTTGAATTGAATAGCTGTTTTTATTGTTCATTTGTTCAATAATTGCTTTTTCCTCATTCTCTAGGTGAAAGTTAAAACCCTTATAGGAAGTGATCCCTAGTGGCTCTCTCTGACCGCTAATACGTATAACAACCTTTGGGCTCGACGAGGGCCACACTCGGGTGCGCAGCTCCAGGAGGGGTGAGTCTACCACCTATACCCTTCCCTCTGCCCCCCCCCCTCTTCCCTTCCCAACCCAACCCCCCCCCTCCAAACCTAAGATGGCGTCAACCCCTAATAACATCTCCTTTGCAACATTAAATGCCAAAGGACTTAACTCGCAGGAAAAGAGAAGTATGCTTACCAATACCATGAAGTCTCTGAAAATACAAGTCATGTTTTTGCAAGAGACACATTGGTTAGCCTCTACCCAGACTCCTTACAGGACCCCAGAATATCCTGTAGTGGTCCTAGCTTCTCATACTGAGAAATCTAGGGGAGTAGCGATTGCCATACACAAATCTTTACATTTCGAACATATCCACGCAGAGAAAGATAGCCAAGGGCGGTTCCTACTACTCAACTGCAAACTTAACGGTATACAGTTCACTCTGGTTAATATTTATGCCCCGAACCAATTGCAATCCAAGTTCCTGAAAAGTGCACTGGCCAAAATTGAGACACACAAAACTGGGACGATAGTTCTAGGAGGTGACTTTAATATGATATGGGACCCCCTACTAGACAAGAAGGTTCAGAGCGGGAAAACAATAGACGCATACTCTATGACCACTGCCAACAAATTCTGACAATGCATTATCCAACACAATCTGTATGACATTTGGAGGGCACTACATCATAATGACAGAGACTACACATACTTTTCTAGACCTCATAATTCCTACTCGAGGCTTGACCACTTCTTCACTGACTCATGGACACTCAATAGAGTCCTGGCTTCACATATCAGGGTATGTCCATGGTCGGATCATGATATTCTGACGTTCACTCTCTCTACTGACTTAACCACAGAGTCTAGACCTAGCTGGAAATTCCCAAAACAAATGCTCCAAGATAAAGCTTTCAGAACCTCCCTCCAAGCCTCTATTTTGGAGTTTCTGAGAATAAATGAAACCCCAGATATATCCTCCCAAACAGTATGGGCCGCTTTGAAGGCATACGTAAGAGGGATATGCATTCGAAGACAGGCATTATTGCGACGTCAGGCGGGTCGGCCCCTAGGCCTTCTCATGGCCGAGCTACGTGCTGTTGAGCAGGAGAATAAACACTCCCCAACTACCAGCCTAGCCGATCAAATTAGGGAGCTAAGAACACAATTGGCGGATAGAGAACTGCAAAGGGTCAAGGACGCTTACGTCAGATTCAAGAAGCTGATGTATTGCCAAGGCAATAAGGCCTCAACCCTTATTGCCCATAAACTTAGGAGCAGGACAGCGGCAGCTAGGATTCTATCTCTCCAAAGGGGTAACATTTCGGTCTACTCACCTAAGGAAATTGGAGAGACGTTCGCAGCTTATTATTCTGACCTATACCATCTTAAGCCCTCGATGACTACCAAAGAGTCCTCTTCACGCGAAGTGTTAGACTTCTTACAGGGGCTGGGCTTACCAACCCTCCCAGATGAGGATAGAGAAGTACTAAAAGCCCCATTTTCCCTGACCGAGCTTAGTTTAGCCATTAAGCATACCCATAATAACAAGGCTCCAGGCCCTGATGGATACCCGGCAGCCTTCTACAAACTGTTTAAATCAGAATTACACAATATCCTTCTCAAGGTCTTTTCTGAAGCTCGGGAGACAGGCTCATTCCATAAAGAATTTTTGCAAGCAAGTATTTTGCCCATTCCTAAACCAAACAAAGATCCCTCACAATGTACGAGTTATAGACCAATCTCCTTGATAAATGGAGATGTTGAGCTATATGCAAAATTATGGGCTAATCGCCTTAATAGCCTGCTCCCGAAGGTGATACATACAGACCAGGTCGGTTTCACATATGGTAGAGAAGGCCCAGATAACTCCCGAAAAATGCTAAACATACTTACAGAAGCCTCCCGTCTGAGGTTGCCCATGCTGGCCCTGTCATTAGACGCATAAAAAGCGTTTGACAGGGTCAGATGGGAATACTTATGGCACACGCTTGCCCAATTTGGCATACCAGGGGATGTGATTAAGGCAATTCAAGCCCTATATTCTTGCCCCTCTGCAGTAGTTAAAGGTCTAGGTTTCGCCTCTCCGGAAATATGTATTACCAATGGCACCAGACAAGGTTGCCCCTTGTCACCTCTAATTTTTTCCATAGCCATTGAGCCTCTAGCTCAGGCTATTAGGCAATCACACATAGTACGAGGTGTTCAATTTGGAGGCGCAATTGCGAAGATTGCACTATATGCGGATGATGTTACGCTCTTTTTAACAAACCCAATAGGCTCTTTGCCAGCACTCTTTGATATTATCACGGAGTTTGGAGCTCATAGCTATTACAAGGTAAATGTCACCAAAACGGAGGCTCTACCAGTAGGCATCCCTGCCTTTGAATTAGATATATTACAAACATTGTATTCTTTCCAATGGTCCCGATCCACCATTCGGCACCTAGGGGTACAACTTGGTCCAGACCCGAAAATTGTTATCACTGTTAACTATAATAACCTTATCAGAGAGGTTACTGAGCTTACCTCTTCTTGGAGTCTCAAAGAGATCTCATGGCTGGGCCGCATAGCTTCTTTCAAAATGACGATCTTGCCTAAAATTCTATACTACTTTCGCTGTATTCCTCTTAATGTCCCCAATGCTCTAATAGATAAGCTCCAATCTATTGGACAACACTATATCTGGAATAAGGCTAGGCCCCGGGTTGCAGCGAAAATACTCCAAAAAAGATATGAACATGGAGGGGTAGCAATGCCTAGCATACGTGGATACTATGAAGCAGCCAGGCTTTCTCACATCACGGCGTGGGCAGACAAAGGGGAACCACAGGGTTGGAAAAGCATTGAAGCATTAGCCCTCCCTCAGGGCCTAAAGATGGCAGACTTACCCTGGATCCCTAGTCACTGCTTTGATAGCCTGGGACTAAAGAATGTCATTATCAGAGATAATCTGAAGGTTTGGTATAGCCTTAGAAACCTACGCGACATTGCCCCGCACCCATCACCCATCCATTCCATACCAGCTTTGCTGGCAGCTCTCCCTGACACGCATGTACAACACTGGAGTGAATGGGACCTGAGGGTGGTTTCCCGCCTATACCTCTCGGATACCTTACTCACTCCCCATAATATAAGAACAATTATCCCAGACTCCCCCCCGTGGACCTCCTTTGAATACTCGAGACTCTATGCTTTTATGACATCATGGGGATTCACCAAAGTTCTAAATCGGCCCCTGACTAAATGGGAAAAGTTATGGCAGCTTCCTATTAGGACTCCTAGGCTCATTTCGTTCCACTATGATCTCTTGCAGTCGTCCACTAATAGAGACAGGCCCTGGCAGGTGAGGGCTTGGGAGGGAGATATATTGTAAGGATTTAGTAGAGAGTGAGGATGGATCACAACTGCAGAGTATGAAAAATAAATTATTTGTATCACTTTTGGCAAATGGACTATTGAACAGCATAGACCAAGCTGCTTTCAGTGAAGTTGTTATTCTCAGGTAATTGGATTGCAGATCAGAAACTTGTCTGGCAACGAATGATGTAAACCACATATGCTGTTGAACGTCACAGCAGTAGTATAGACATAAACAAAGGCTGGATCAGAAGAAATAATAAAAAATAAATCAGTTTGTTAGTAGCGAACTTTAGACTTCAGCTAGCTCCCAGTACGATAAATCTTGATAAAGAAAAGCAGAGTTCCAGAAAGCAGGTAGAGTTGCTATTAGTGCTGGAGTAAGATATAACAGTTCAGTGTGAAGTGTAACTGTCAGTTTTAGACACTGTTAGTTAGTTTGTCACAGATCGGTCTTCACATGTGCTGATGGTCAGTAGTGTAGCAGGGAGAAGTAAAGTCCAATGTTTATTTGTACAGCACACCTTAAAGTAACTACAGCGCTTACCCCCAGTCACCGGATGGTGTGTAATAGAAGCGGAATTAATTCTGAGACGTCCTTGTACTTAGTCCGTGGGAGGTTGTTTGTAGTAGAGTTGCGCTGTGTTGCAGTGAGATGGAGGTTAAAGTCCGGTGTGTGAGAAACGCTTCAGTGGCTCAGATGTGATAGAAACTCAGAGGGAGACGGCAGCAAACACACTGCAGTATGAAATAAGTCTCTGTTGTAGCGTGCACGCTAAAAAGCAAAACTCGCCTCTGTAAAACTTTCTGTAGGCAAAATGAGCATATGCACCGGCAGTATAAAATAAGTAATCCCAAGGTAGTAGCTGATTCAAAATTTGGTAGAAAAGCAGTGTGGTTTGTTTTCAGAATAAACACACAGCAAGTGGAAAACATACACGCTTCAGAGCTAGTCTAGAAACTTAATAATTAAGCACCTGTCTGCAGTCAGCTGATGCCTTAAGTACAGGTAAGGCTGAGGTCAGGTGAATGGGAAAGGCATAGGTAAAACATGGAGCGGAATCCTTACATACGCCCCCCTTCAAGCAAGCCGATCCTCGGCTTGATGTTTAGGTCTAAGGGGATATCGTCTGTGGAAACGAGAGATGAGTCTAGGTGCATCTATATTGGTATAAGGCTCCCAAGTGTCATTATCAGGTGAGTAGCCTTTCCATCTGACCAGATATTGTAAAACACGTTTATGCCGTCTGGAATCCAGGAGGTCTTGAATTTCATAAGTGTCCGAATCTAGGGGTACAGGTACAGGTGGTAATATGGTTTTCACTGAAGGATCATCTGAAGCTGGTTTAAGAAGGGACACATGAAAAGTAGGATGGATAGGTATAGAACTAGGAAGGTCCAGAGTAACTGTATTTGGGTTAACAACGTGAGTGATAGTGAACGGTCCGATATATAATCCTGCTAGTTTTTTACTGGGAACAGGGATTTTGATGTTTTTTGTCGAAAGCCAAACTTTATCGCCTATGGCATAAGATGGTGATGGTCGTCTGCGTAAGTCGTAGTATTTCTTCTGTGAGGTTTGAGCCTGTTGAATATTTGTTTTTAGGAAGTGGAAGTTTTCAGCGAGCTTCTGTAGTAGATCATCTACACAAGGAGAATTTGGTTTATCCGTTTGTTCCAGGGAGAAATGAGGATGAAAAGCATAGTTTGCAAAGAAGGGTGAAACTTTGGTGGATGAATTAACCGAGTTATTGTAGGCAACTTCGGCCAGATATAGGTATTGTGACCATTCATTTTGCTGATAAGAGCAATAACAGCGTAGATACTGCTCTGGCCATTGATTTAATTTCTCTGTTTGGCCATTTGTTTGTGGATGGAAGGCAGTACTTAGGCGATGATCAATTTTCAGTTGAGCAGAAAGACTTTTCCAGAACTTCGAGGTAAACTGAGTACCCCTATCAGTTGTTATGATGGAAGGAATTCCATGGTATCGGACAATAGAATTTAAGAAGAGTTGTGCTGTCTCACTGGAAGTGGGAAGTTTGTTAAAAGGGATAAAATGAACCATTTTGGTCAGGATGTCTGTAACAACTAGAATGTTGTTGAAACCTGAACTCACAGGTAATTCAACTATGAAGTCCATGCCGAGATGTAACCAAGGTCTATCAGGTATTTGAATTGGAAGAAGATGTCCATATGACTTGGCCCTTTCCTTTTTGGAAGTAATGCAGATGGAGCAGTTTGAGATATAGTTTTTAACAGATGTTTCCAAATTTGGCCACCAGTAGGATCTGCTGAGAAGTTCCTTTGTTTTCGTAATACCTGGATGTCCAAGGAGAGGTGGATCATGATGTTGTTTAATCAGAGCAGGTCTAAGAATTTCGGGGACATACAAGAGAGTCCCATGATAGTAGAGGTTGTTTCTACGAGATAGTCGGAGTTGAGGTAGCTGAGGATCTGACCGTAAAGCTGTTTGAAGTTGCGTCTTGAAGGTGGACAGTAGACCCAAAAATCTATCTGGAGGAATGATAGAAGTAGATTCCTGAGTGTTTGGAGGTCTAGGGTCTTTCCTGGAAAGTGCGTCCGCCTTTCCGTTTTTAGAGCCGGGCCTGTAGATGATTTGATAGTTAAACCTGCTGAAGTATAGGCTCCATCTTACCTGTCGACTAGAGAGAGTTTTATTCCTCTGTAGGAACTCGAGATTACGGTGATCCGTGTAGATGATTATTGGTAAGATGGTGCCCTCCAGGATATGCCTCCAATGTTCAAAGGCACGTTTTATCGCCAGGAGTTCCTTTTCTCCAACAGCATAGTTCATCTCAGGTGCAGAAAGAATTTTGGAATAGAAAGCTACTGGATGTAGTGGTTGGGATATACTGCGTCTTTGCGAGAGGACAGCTCCAAGGGCATAATCGGAGGAATCCACCTCCAAAATGAATTGGAGGGAAGGGTCAGGAAATTGAAGTATTGGAGCTGAGCAGAAGGAGTTTTTTAATGAGTTGAAAGCTTCAGTTGCCTTGGAGTTCCAGGTGAAAGGTGTACTGGAACTGGTGAGTACAGTGAGAGGTTTAGCAATTTGAGAGAAATTTTTAATAAACTTTCTATAATAGTTGCTAAACCCGAGGAAACGTTGTAGTTCCTTCCTATTTTTTGGTTGTGGCCAGTTTTTTACTGAATCGACTTTGTTAGCCTGCATTTGGATACCTTTTGGGCCAATGGAGTACCCCAAAAAATCTATTTCTTTGGTGTGGAATACACACTTTTCTAGCTTTGCATATAGCCTATGGACTTGGAGCCTGGAAAGTATCCAACTAACATTTTTAACATGTTCTTCAAGCGTGTATGAGTACACTAGAATGTCGTTCAGGTATACGACCACACAAGTATCAAGAAGATTGTGAAATATATCGTTAATAAAATACTGGAATGTTGCCGGGGCGTTAGTTAACCCGAACGGCATTACCAGGTACTCAAACAGGCCGTATCTTGTCCTAAAAGCGGTCAACCACTCATCCCCTTCTCTTATGCGGACAAGGTTATAAGCCCCTCTTAGATCTAATTTGGTGAAGATTTTGGCATGTTGAAGGAGTTCAATGAGTTCGGGGATGAGTGGTAGGGGATACCTGTTTTTTATCGTAATTTTATTGAGTTCCCTGAAGTCGATGATTGGTCGAAGGGAGTTATCTTTGTTTCTTACGAAGAAGAACCCGGCTGCTGCTGGAGAGACTGAAGGACGTATAAAACCTTTTTTTAAGTTTTCATCTAAATACGTCTTTAAATGATCGAGCTCGGGTTGGCAAAGAGGGTAGAGATGACCGTAGGGAGGAGTGGTACCAGGTTTGAGGTCGATCGGACAGTCATACGACCGATGAGGAGGTAGAGTATCAGCTTCCTTCTTACTGAATACGTCTGCAAACTTCTCGTATACTTTAGGTATGTGTGGAGTTTCTGTCAAATGGAAGAGAACAGAATGATTTAGACAGGTTTGCTGGCAATATGGTGAATCAAATTTTACTTCCAAAGAACTCCAATTGATCACAGGTTCGTGTAGACGAAGCCATTGCAACCCTAGTACAATGGGGAATAGAGGAGAGGTAATAACATCAAAGGTGATGTATTCCTGATGTGAACCTAGGGTGGATACCAGAATGGGAATTGTATGCTGAGTAATAGGACCAGAAGAAATTTCAGACCCATCTACAACCCGTATAGAGACAGGAGACAATTTAGTGATGAGAGGTATTTTATTTTTTTCAACAATAGCTTTATCTATGTAATTCCCTTGGGCTCCTGTGTCAATTATAGCTTCTTTCGTCATGCGATTGCTGTCCCACTGTAAAGAGAGGGTTAAAGTACAGTGAATTGGTTTATCATGTTCAATCATTGAAGTCAAATGTAAGAGAGACTTACTGTTTTTATTTTTACTAGAAGACGCAAAAGATTGCAACCGCACTACACTCGTGAATAGGGACTGCTAGTTTGTACCTACATTCAATTTTACAGTGGGTACTTGCTGGAGTGCTTATGCAAGAATCAATGATTCAGAAAAAAGTAGAGTCAGAAATGTGAGTTTCTGGCTCCAAGAGCAGATTGCATTTATTAGCACTTACTGTCCCCTACATTAGGTATCAAAAAACCTTGAAAAGGAAGAAAATGTGGGTGGAGCAGCGTGTATCTATAATTAAAACCTAACTTTTATTTCAACACTTAAAAAAAGGAAATAATAACATACAATTAAAAACACAAATTCGCGTAGAACTTAGAAATTGGGGTTAAATTGTACCCTTTATTTAGTATTTGGGTGGAGTAACGAAATGAAAGAGGGGTATCAGTGTTCAGATATTATGATACTGAAATACGTTTATCTGAAGGGCTGATATAAGTGTGGATTCTCTTTTAACTCTAACAACTACGTTACTGTATCAAATTATTGATGTGCATACGTATGGTGTTGCTCTGGGTATTATATCTCTCTAATAAAACTAAATAGTGTACACCTCCTCTAATGAGCTTGTATATCAGATTGAGAAAAATATAGTATTGTATTTAATTGAATTGATAAGAGAATAAACTTTTATGATTTAAGATTTAAGTGTTGTGTACACGTGCAGATGTAATTCTGCTATATATGCTGGAATTCAAGTATTGAGAAAAAATATATATATCTGGCTACAAAGCGCTATAGGGATAAATGCCTTTAGATAATGTTTAAACAGCAAATTTTATCTTAGTCCTTATAAGCGCGATAGGAGCATATATATATATCTGGCTACAATGCGCTATAGGGAAAAATGCCTTTAGATAATGTTTAAACAGCAAATTTTATCTTAGTCCTTATAAGAGCGATAGGAGCATTCCCCTTATTTCTGGGGCATTGTGGTCTGTACACAAGCTGTTATATCTTTTCTCTTAATCTTGTTTAAGTAAATATATCTGCAGAATTAGATTGTGCATATAAACACGTACATACATATGCAGTTTGTTATTTTAACTCGTTAGTGCAGATACTTTGTATCAATAGTTGGAGATTATATAGGTTGATACTTGTAAAATATATTCTAAAGTAGCAATGTAGCTTAATTGTTATTGTGCTTCTTTTTCAACCTATTTTTTCTATTACATATGAGTACTTGTAAAGTGTTGAAATTACAAACTTTGAACAGAGTAGTTATTGGTTGTATTTTTTGTAGAATCAAGTCAATGTAGGGCTGATTACGCTTTCCCCTTAGTATATATATATATATATATTGACTTTGACTTAATTATAGCTTTGTGTGATTCAGTGTGTTATATATCTTTGTATGTTTTTCAGGAATTTTCTTGAGAGTCACTACACTTGGCCTTATGTATTATTACTTGATTTACTGAAATTATTGTGTATATTTGGTACATTCAGTAATATATCCTACTTGCTGGTACAATATTTGTTCACAATAGCGTATATAAATTCTTGTAGTTCGCTTGTATTATTCGGTAATACTGCTGACTGTATAATACTGTAATAGTTTTATATATCTAGACCCTGATAGCTTGCTTAGATAATTTCACTCATTTTATAGAGCTCTTAATACTTATATTGTTGAGTGGACTGTACAAGTATGGGTCTTAGTTTGTTAACCATAACATCTAGGCTATGTTTGCAATTGTCACCCGATTTCCAGCAGTATTGCTTGGGAGCCGGTATATTTTAAATATAGCGGTTTTGTGGTCTTCAAAGTATTGACTAGCGTCTGATAAATTGTATAATATTGAAACTTATAGGCCAGCGGTTACTTAGTAAAGTTCAGAGTCACACTTTTTTTCTCTCATTCACACTGTATTGTTTGTTTGGTTATCCTTGCATTCACATCGTTTGTTTATATTACTGACTGTAGAAGCATCCACATCAGCCTTCCCCAGCTTATTTTAAATTATTCCCCAATACTCATTCATGCATTCATTTTGTTAACTAGGTTCTACGTTCTTTTGCAAATTAAAAAACTAAATAGGTTGAAATCGAGATGTCAACCTCTCCCTAACATGTTTCGCCGTTTGTGATTCCGGCTTTTTCAAAGGGTGACGCGCGCAACAATCTTCAGTGATTTATTGGCTTTGCTCCACCCTGTCGTCAGTTGGTCGCCAATCGGAATCCCTATGTGTTTGATTGACGGCTGTTTGAATTACGTCAATGTTTTGAATGGATGCCTTATTCTTTAGATTTGTTAGGATTGCTTTTTAAACTTTGGTATAATACTGATAACGTGTTCTATAGGGTTATTGGAGTATGTTTGTAAAGTGATTGAAGTCCTTGAAGCTTATGTTTGTTAGATTGATATCAACCGTGATACATTTGCATGTTTTCATAAATGTCCGCTATACTACATTAAATCATGATATATGTTTATACTATAAATAGTATGTGTAATGTATATAGATGGACTGAATAAAGTCAAGTGCTTTAACTTAATATTCCTCATATAATTTATAGGTTAATATTGACTTTTTATTAGTATCTCTCATATTATTTATTATATGAATTGATGTAAATATATCACTAAATAAGAGGATGAAGAGAATTTATTTTGGAGGGTATCATGTGTGTATTGCATGCACTTAGGTTGAGTAAATCAATCAGGCTCTTCTACATTAAACCTAGGTTGTTTCCCAATCTATCATCTTCGCGCAAATGCACATCCTGCTGATAGATTTTTATTCTATTTATGTTGAGAGCACTCTTCTGTAATAAATGTTATATTAACTTATGTGGTGTGAATTGGTTATGTTTGGGTGACGAGCGTGACAGTGAACTTTTGTGATGATAATGCGAGAATTGCTTTTAATAAGCTTTCCGCAGTGATTTAGAGAAGAGGAGTGGGTGCTACGTGTGAAGATATGTTTATTCAATGCTACTTAGGTTGAATTGAATAATTTAGGGAGATTTATATTCTTTTTGTGAAATTGAATTAGCGATTTCAATTTCTTGTGACAATGTTAATATAATCTTCTAGTGTAGCTGTGTAAGACGTTTTATATTGGAGGGATTTTTAGACCTACTGTGGTGCAGTGCTTTATCACTCTATATGTGTAGTTATGTTTGATATTGTTAACATGTGTCATCCTTAAAATGTGAGTGATTGGTGAAGTTTGGCTTGTCATTGTGAGTGGCAGTGTAATGTGCTCTTGGATGGTGATAAAGGTGATGTGGGGGATAAGGGGATAAATGTAAATACAAAATAAGGGGTAAAGACACATGGGGGGTCGAGTAAAAAGGGGGACTTGGGAAGGAGTGAACGTGATTGCAAAGTAAGGGATGAGTGTTATGACTGTGAAGGAGAGGTGAAAAACACAACGTGAGGTAATTTGTTAATACAATACGATTGGAAATACCAACTGTGTGAGTGTTTACATATATTAAATTCTGATTGGTGAATTTTGAATAATAGTTTTTGCTGAATAAATTTTGTTATTTTTACGTAGGGAGGGGCATTCGCGGATAGGATGGTTTGGACTTCCACAATACATACACAGTCCTTTTGATTTTCTTCTAAACCTTTCTTCAGAGGTCAATGGACCCCGCATAAAGCCTATATCCATAGGTTCAGGCACACTTGATGAAGAAGCAGTTGGAGGAGGATGGAATGATCTCTTGTAAGAAGAATCCCCAATTTGACGCTCTGACTTCCTTTCGCGAAGCCTTCTATCTATTTGCATTGAGAGCTTCATGAGGCCGTCTAAGGAGTCAGGGAGATCAGTTCGGGCTAGCTCATCTTTAACTGCTTCCGAGAGTCCTAGACGAAATTGGTTTCTTAAGGCAATCACGTTCCATTGGGAGTCAATGGCATGTTGTTTAAACTCCGTTATATAAACTTCAACAGGACGGTTGCCTTGCTTTAGTTTCCGCATCTTACTTTCTGCAGTCAATTGTAAATTTGAGTCTGAATAAAGTTCATCCATGACTGCTAGAAAAGACTGTAGGGATGATAGAATAGGATCGTTGGTTTCGAAGAGGGTGTCTGCCCAGATTCGGGGTTCACCCCGTATATAGGTAATCATTGTGAGCACTTTAATTTTATCATTAGGATATGTGAGTGGCTTAAGGTTGAAAGTGAGGAGGCAGGCATTCCTATATTGGCGATAGAGACTCCTATCACCATTGAACAAATCAGGTGCTGCAATCTGTGGTTCCACAATAGATTCAGCAGCGTTTGCTTTGGGAGGAGTTGTCTCTCTTATAACCTTTGTTAAAGTCTCATTTTCAACCTTTAGATCCCTAAGGCCTTGACTGAGTTCATCTACTCTTTTAGACAGGTTGTAAACGAATTGGGGCAATTCCGCTGGATCCATATTTTATAAGGCTTAATTATTCTGTAAGGATTTAGTAGAGAGTGAGGATGGATCACAACTGCAGAGTATGAAAAATAAATGATTTGTATCACTTTTGGCAAATGGACTATTGAACAGCATAGACCAAGCTGCTTTCAGTGAAGTTGTTATTCTCAGGTAATTGGATTGCAGATCAGAAACTTGTCTGGCAACGAATGATGTAAACCACATATGCTGTTGAACGTCACAGCAGTAGTATAGACATAAACAAAGGCTGGATCAGAAGAAATAATAAAAAAATAAATCAGTTTGTTAGTAGCGAACTTTAGACTTCAGCTAGCTCCCAGTACGATAAATCTTGATAAAGAAAAGCAGAGTTCCAGAAAGCAGGTAGAGTTGCTATTAGTGCTGGAGTAAGATATAACAGTTCAGTGTGAAGTGTAACTGTCAGTTTTAGACACTGTTAGTTAGTTTGTCACAGATCGGTCTTCACATGTGCTGATAGTCTTGCGGTCAGTAGTGTAGCAGGGAGAAGTAAAGTCCAATGTTTATTTGTACAGCACACCTTAAAGTAACTACAGCGCTTACCCCCAGTCACCGGATGGTGTGTAATAGAAGCGGAATTAATTCTGAGACGTCCTTGTACTTAGTCCGTGGGAGGTTGTTTGTAGTAGAGTTGCGCTGTGTTGCAGTGAGATGGAGGTTAAAGTCCGGTGTGTGAGAAACGCTTCAGTGGCTCAGATGTGATAGAAACTCAGAGGGAGACGGCAGCAAACACACTGCAGTATGAAATAAGTCTCTGTTGTAGCGTGCACGCTAAAAAGCAAAACTCGCCTCTGTAAAACTTTCTGTAGGCAAAATGAGCATATGCACCGGCAGTATAAAATAAGTAATCCCAAGGTAGTAGCTGATTCAAAATTTGGTAGAAAAGCAGTGTGGTTTGTTTTCAGAATAAACACACAGCAAGTGGAAAACAGACACGCTTCAGAGCTAGTCTAGAAACTTAATAATTAAGCACCTGTCTGCAGTCAGCTGATGCCTTAAGTACAGGTAAGGCTGAGGTCAGGTGAATGGGAAAGGCATAGGTAAAACATGGAGCGGAATCCTTACATATATCCAGACCTATTTCAGATAAAGACCTATGTACAGCTATGACGTTAACCAAAAAGACGGTACACTGTGCAAATACCCTGGAGGCCTACATGAAATTATTTCTAAAATGGTACTACACCCCTACGAGCTTGTCACAGATGTTCCCTACAGCGTCTCCTTTATGCTGGAGAGATTGTATGCAAAGAGGTTCAGATATACATGTTTGGTGGGACTGCCCAAAATTGGCACCTCTCTGGAGCCAAGTAAAAATCCTCTGTGCTAACCTTGGGCTCTCCATTCCACTCACCCCGGCAATTGCCCTCCTCCACATCTTCCCGAAAAGCGTTCCAACCCACGTCTCTAAATTGGTCATCTTTGTCCTAGCGGCCACGAAACTGGCGATAGCAAGGGCCTGGACACAAACCCAATCCCCGGATATTACAGCTATTACAGCTATAATGCAGGTATACGCAAAAATGGAACAAAGTTTCTATTCTAGTATGGATAAGGAAGAGTTATACTGGCAGATTTGGGAGACCTGGTTTAACCATCAAGATGGTCACAGCTAAATATACAGTCATGTTAAAGTTTCCGATTACTCCCATCATCATGAATAAACCCGTATACCCAGTTAAGATGTGCTAATTAACCAATGGTACTCGCTTCTCAAGATTACCTACCAAAAACTGATCGCCCTCTCCTCTTCTCTTGTCATACCCCCCTTCCCCCCCCTCTTTCTATAATATGGAAGCTCATATGTTTCCGGCCCCTCCTTTCCCTATGGGGGGTCTCCCCCGCCTGGAGATGCGCACTCCGACTGCTGCATGAAGTGTATGGACAGAGGTACCTAGGCTGACTATATGAAGCTCCTAGAAACTTGAGTTAATTTATAGGACTGAAGTATTACACGGTCCCTGTATTTAAAGTCTATTTATATTGTTCGAAAATGAGGTTCCCATAGTGGATATTCTTGCTTATATTAATTGAAAATGAGGTTTAAGTGATAGACAACTTATTCCACACCTGACATGTTTGAACTTCATACTTTGTATTTCCATCAATAGCTATGTCTACTGTGCTTTTACAATAACATAATGCTTATATATATGTGAATTTGTTGGTCACCTGCGATGTGACATCTGTTATAATGATTATTCCTCAATAAAAAAAATTAAACGTATTGGGCAATAAAGTAAAAGATAACCCTGATGTTATATTCAAAAGAGCAAAACATTTTAAAAATGTCTTATCCCCCGTGAATATAAAAATACCCTCCCAAAGAAAACCTTTGATGTGAATCTGTTTTGAGAAAAACTAATGGGACTTTACCCATGTCACACATGCAAAGCGTTCAAACACAGCGCTAAAACAAAGGAGATTAAATCCCATAATACAGATAAATACATTAAAATTAAAGAGATAATACGATGTAGTGACAAGAATGTCATCTATTGTATTCAATGCACATGCAATCTTCAGTATTTCGGTCAGACAAGCAGATTTTTAAGAGATAGAATAAGGGAGCGCTTGTTACAAATCGAAAATAAATCCTCTGATACTGCACTGTATAAACACTTTCAAGAAGTTCATGAAGGAAACACAAAGCACTTAAAATGTTGGGGTGTTAAAAGAGTTTATTTGAATAGGAGAGGAGGTAACATAGGAAAACAGAGTACATATATACAAGAAGCAGAGTACATATATAACTTCAAAACTCTACACTCCTTGGGACTAAATATGGAATTTGATCTTAATTTTCTAATTGGATCCAAAATTCCTTTTCTAAAATTATGCATTTTTTTTAATTGTCACCCATCTTTTATTTATTTTATCCTCACACATGAAGAAATTTTAGGTCATTATACCCTAATCACGTTTTCCTCATGTATATGTATAATTCACCCCATTTCCCTACAATTGTATTCTATTTTTCAATGTACACTCTCACTTATACACATATATTATAAGCCTTTATATACACACATTTGTATACTAAACTCTAATAGCAAGATTTGACAGCTTTTATTATCTATATTTTTTTAAAATATATTTTTCATATATTTCTATATATAAATATTCTATATTTATTTATTTCGTATTAATATGTAAGAGTACATGTTTCATACTATATTAGCTAGTGCAGTTTATTATTTCACATAAAAATATGCAAATTTTTGTCCTATAAGCCTTTATTATAATATTCTATCTATGGTTATCTTATTTTAAGATATGTTCACTTAAGTACTAAACATTGGTTACACTTTCATTAGTATGTTATTTTCTTTTTAACACAATGTATCACAGCCCATTCAGCAGAATGACTTGTCAATCATTTTATAGCCTCTTGCTGATTGGCTAATTTAGATAATTGAAGGACCAATGACCTACAACTCAAATATTATTTAAGGACATTCAGTGCTCACAGTGAACCTCTTGATAAAGGCCATCCAGGCCGAAACGCATAGATAGAGCTCACTGCTCCTGTTTTACGTACCCGTTAAGCTACCCCACTGGCAAGTCCACCGTTGGAAGAAGGAAAGCTTAAGTACCGCTTTTATTTCATTACTTTAACCGCATATAGAGTCCTCGGATTGGATCACATAAGAATATCATGACCAACAGGTCAGGGCTCTTTGAAGGCCACTCAATTTCACAACAAACTCATAAAACACGTTTTCATGGACCTCACTTTGTGCACATGAGATTTTGCAGTGTGTCAGTGGGATTTGTGTCCATTCAGTCAAAAGAGCATTTGTGAGGTCAGGTACTAAATTCGGATAAGAAGTTTTGGCTTGCTATTTGCATTTCCAATTAATTTCAATGGGGTTGAGGTCAGGGCTCTTTGAAGGCCACTCAATTTCACAACAAACCCATAAAACACGTTTTTTTTTTTCATGCTAGACCAAGAAAGGGTCCTCTGCAAACTGTTACCAGAAAGTTGGAATCACCCAATTGTCTAAAATGTGTTTGTATCCTGTATTATTAAGATGACCCTTCACTGGAACTAAGGGGCCTAACCCAAACCCTGAAAGCCAGACCATAATCCCTCCTCCACCAAACATTTTACAGTAGGCACTATGCATTCCAGTAGATAGTATTCTCCTGGTATCCTTCACAATCAGATTGTTCCATCAGAATGCCAAAGAGCATAGATCTGCCCATTCAAAGAACTGTCAAAATCCATGATCCAAACACAAAGAAATAAAGGATTTCCAGACCTTATGATAAATCTTCCATGTCACAGGCTTACAAGCCTGGATAAGCGTCTCAACCACAGAATCTAAAAAAAAAATCTCTGCCTAAGAACTAATCATTCAATCTCCATGCCATCAAGCTTAGAAACTTGAGATACGGATGAAAAAATGGACCTTGAGACAGAAGGTCTGGTTGCAGAGGAAGAGGCCAAGGAAGGAAACAGGACATCTCCACCTGATTTGCATACCACACTGCAAGGCCATGCTGGAGCAATCAGAATGACTGATATCTCCCCTTGCTTATTCTTGGAAATAACTCTGGGGAGAAGAACCAGAGGAGGAAACACATAAGCAAGCTGAAAAGACTAAGGAGTTACTAGTGCATCCACAAACTCCGCTTGAGGATCCCTGGAACTAACAAAGTACCTGGAAAATTTGTTGTTTAACTGAAAGGCCACCAGATCTATCTCTTGGAGCCCCCAAAGATCCATTATCTGATTGAAAATATCCTGATGGAGAGACCATTCCCCTGGATGCAGAAACTGACCAAAGAGAAAACCTGGTTCGCAGTTGTTTACTCCTGGAATATGAACTGCAGAAATCAGGCAACAATTGGTTTCCGCCCATGAAAGCATTTGAGACACTTACCTCATGGCTAGGGAACTGTGAGTCCACAGCAATGACATTGACTGACTGAAAACGGAGATGAGACTCCTTTTTCAAAAGAGGCCATCTCTGAAGAGCTCTGAAAATAGCACTGAGTAATCGAACATTTATTGGCAACCTTGCTTCTTGAGGAGCCGAAACTCACTTTGCCCTCAGGGACCCTAGACAGGCCCCCAACCTGTAAGACTTGCATTTGTAGTTAGTACAGTTCAAATATGATGATCAAAAGAAGCCCCCTGCTCCAGCCACCAAGGCAGGGACTGACTCATTCAGGGACTGATCCAGAAAAATCTTTTGAGACAGCTGAATATGATCCCTGTACCTTTGGCGAAGCATACAAGGCTGAAGAGGCCTCATGTGAAAACGAGCAAAAGTCTCATGGAAACTGAATCTATGTGTTCACCCACAAAAGTCAACTTTGTTTGAGGAACCAAAGACCTTTCTGTTGGTATAAGATTCTGCTAAATGTAAAGATGGAGCTTGAACCAAGATATCGTCCAGGTAGGGAAACAATGCAATACCCTGAGTTCTGATCACAGACAGAAGGGCACCCATAACCTTTGAGAAAATTCTTAGAGCTGTAGCCAGACCAAATAGTAGAGCAACAAACTGAAAGTGCTGGTCTAGAAAGGGAAGCCATAGAAACTGATAATGTCCTTTTGAATTGTAACATGATGTTAAGCATCCTTTAAATCTATTGTGGACAGAAACTGACCTTGCTAAACAAACGGAAGAATAGTCTGAATAGTCTCCAGTCTGAAAAAAGAAACTCTGACAAATTTGTTCAGAGCTTTTAGATCCAAAACTGGTCTGAAAGTTCCCTCCTTCTTTGTAACAATAAAGAGATTCAAAGGATCATTAAAATATTGGAAAGACTAAACTTTCCTCTGGAAGGCCTTGTTCTGAAACCTATCTAGTAACCCTGAGAAACTATATTTAGAAACCAGGGATCCTGAAAAGACTGAAGCCAAGCTTCCTGAAAAAAGCACAACATGCCCCCTACCAGAGCCTCTGGTTTGGGGGCCGCACCTTCATGCAGACTTGGAAGTAGAGGTAGATTTTTAGACTGTTAAGGCCTGTTTCAATTAGAACTTGGCTTCCAGACGGAGCCAGAGGGACCTTTCATTTGAGAGGAGGAATCAGATTTTTTTCCCCCTGTTCTGACAAAATAAATTAAAACAATTAGAGGCTTTAGATTTAGCCCTGGACTTCTTGTCCTGATGAAGAAAATCTCCTTTACCTCTAGTCACTGTACAAATAATTGAATCTAAATCAGAACCAAACAACTTATTTCCCTGAAAAGAAAGAGATAAAGTCTAGATATAGACAGCATGGGATAGATTATGAGTGGCAATTTTAAAATGCAGCAGCACCAGATAAGTGAATTAAAATTTATTCCAGTGCAACTAAACAATTGCAACATTTCGGACAATAGTCCTTAATCATGCATAAACCGATACAAACACAGTTTGTTTAAATACCCTTCACATAACTCCACCCTTTATGACATCATAAGTTTTAACTCCATTGTGTCTGTCATGCATTCTAATTAATGTTATACATCAATTACTATTTTACTACATATGGTTACAGCTTAACACTATTCCTTTAACCCTTTAAGGACACAGCTTTCAGTTTGCTCAATTGTTTTATGACGGAAAAATTCCGTCATATGTCCTTAAGAGGTTAAATTGAGTACCACCTCCTCCTCCTCCTGTTCCCTATAAAACAGCATACCTCTCTTCATACCATTGTCAAGGTATATGTAAGGTTAATAAATATATATATTTTAATCATATATTTTAAGGCTATGCAATACAATTATATTTATTCAGATCTGACTGGTCAGTAGGAATGATTCATTTCTGTCAGACAAACAGACTTCAAACATGTGTATTTTTTCCCCCACTGGACAGGTAGGGTTATTCAGAGGGCAATATTTGCTCTTAATTGGAGATGCAAAATCATTGTTCAGCTCTTCCCCCATTTAGTATGCAGAAATTATTCTAACACCCCAGTGAGGGAAATAAACATTTGGCTGTTAAACTTTGACAAGCATCTCAGGATACCATTTGTTTTTCAAAGTGGGAATATGTGATAAACTCCCCACTCCTCACTGAGGTACCTGTTAGTCTAGTTTAAAGTGACATCTTTGTGAGAATGTCAGCATTACTCTCAGGTACAAAAAGACCCCATGTGGTGAATAAGAGACGAAGAGTCTAGGGCCTAGATTTAGAGTTTGGAGTTAGCCGTGAAAACCAGCGTTAGAGGCTCCTAACGCTGGTTTTAGGCTACCGCCGGTATTTGGAGTCACTCAAAATAGGGTCTAACGCTCACTTTTCAGCCGCGACTTTTCCATACCGCAGATCCCCTTACGTCAATTGCGTATCCTATCTTTTCAATGGGATCTTTCTAACTCCGGTATTTAGAGTCGTGTCTGAAGTGAGCGTTAGACATCTAACGACAAAACTCCAGCCGCAGGAAAAATGTCAGTAGTTAAGAGCTTTCTGGGCTAACGCCGGTTTATAAAGCTCTTAACTACTGTACTCTAAAGTACACTAACACCCATAAACTACCTATGTACCCCTAAACCGAGGTCCCCCCACATCGCCGACACTCGAATAAATTTTTTTAACCCCTAATCTGCCGACCGCCACCTACGTTATCCTTATGTACCCCTAATCTGCTGCCCCTAACACCGCCGACCCCTATATTATATTTATTAACCCCTAATCTGCCCCCCACAACGTCGCCTCCACCTGCCTACACTTATTAACCCCTAATCTGCCGACCGCAAAGCGCCGCCACCTACGTTATCCTTATGTACCCCTAATCTGCTGCCCCTAACACCGCCGACCCCTATATTATATTTATTAACCCCTAATCTGCCCCCCACAACGTCGCCTCCACCTGCCTACACTTATTAACCCCTAATCTGCCGACTGCAAAGCGCCGCCACCTACGTTATCCTTATGTACCCCTAATCTGCTGCCCCTAACACCGCCGACCCCTATATTATATTTATTAACCCCTAATCTGCCCCCCACAACGTCGCCTCCACCTGCCTACACTTATTAACCCCTAATCTGCCGAGCGGACCTGAGCCCTACTATAATAAAGTTATTAACCCCTAATTCGCCTCACTAACCCTATAATAAATAGTATTAACCCCTAATCTGCCCTCCCTAACATCGCCGACACCTAACTTCAATTATTAACCCCTAATCTGCCGACCGGAGCTCACCGCTATTCTAATAAATGGATTAACCCCTAAAGCTAAGTCTAGCCCTAACACTAACACCCCCCTAAATTAAATATAATTTAAATCTAACGAAATTAATTAACTCTTATTAAATAAATTATTCCTATTTAAAGCTAAATACTTACCTGTAAAATAAATCCTAATATAGCTACAATATAAATTATAATTATATTGTAGCTATTTTAGGATTAATATTTATTTTACAGGTAACTTTGTATTTATTTTAACCAGGTACAATAGCTATTAAATAGTTAAGAACTATTTAATAGCTAAAATAGTTAAAATAATTACAAATTTACCTGTAAAATAAATCCTAACCTAAGTTACAATTAAAACTAACACTATACTATCAATAAATTAATTAAATAAAATACCTACAATTAGCTACAATTAACCTAACACTACACTATCAATAAATTAATTAAATAAACTACCTACAATTAACCTAACACTACACTATCAATAAATTAATTAATTAAATACAATTCCTACAAATAAATACAAATAAATAAACTTGCTAAAGTACAAAAAATAAAAAAGAACTAAGTTACAAAAAATAAAAAAATATCTACAAACATAAGAAAAATATTACAACAATTTTAAACTAATTACACCTACTCTAAGCCCCCTAATAAAACAACAAAGCCCACCAAAATAAAAAATGCCCTACCCTATTCTAAATTACTAAAGTTAAAAGCTCTTTTACCTTACCAGCCCTGAACAGGGCCCTTTGCGGGGCATGCCCCAAGAAGTTCATCTCTTTTGCCTGTAAAAAAAAAACATACAATACCCCCCCCCAACATTACAACCCACCACCCACATACCCCTAATCTAACCCAAACCCCCCTTAAATAAACCTAACACTAAGCCCCTGAAGATCATCCTACCTTGTCTTCACCTCACCAGGTATCACCGATCCGTCCTGGCTCCAAAATCTTCATCCAACCCAAGCGGGGGTTGGCGATCCATCATCCGGTGCCTGAAGAGGTCCAGAAGAGGCTCCAAAGTCTTCATTCTATCCGGGAAGAAGAGGCGATCCGGACCGGCAACCATCTTGATCCAAGCGGCATCTTCTATCTTCATCTGATGACGACCGGCTCCATCCTGAAGACCTCCACCGCGGACCCATCTTCTTCCGGCGACGTCCAACTGCAGAATGACGGTTCCTTTAAGGGACGTCATCCAAGATGGCGTCCCTCGAATTCCGATTGGCTGATAGGATTCTATCAGCCAATCGGAATTAAGGTAGGAATATTCTGATTGGCTGATGGAATCAGCCAATCAGAATCAAGTTCAATCCGATTGGCTGTTCCGATCAGCCAATAGAATGCGAGCTCAATCTGATTGGCTGATTGGATCAATCCGATTCAATCCGATTGGCTGTTCTGATCAGCCAATAGAATGCGAGCTCAATCTGATTGGCTGATTGGATCAGCCAATCGGATTGAACTTGATTCTGATTGGCTGATTCCATCAGCCAATCAGAATATTCCTACCTTAATTCCGATTGGCTGATAGAATCCTATCAGCCAATCGGAATTCGAGGGACGCCATCTTGGATGACGTCCCTTAAAGGAACCGTCATTCTGCAGTTGGACGTCGCCGGAAGAAGATGGGTCCGCGGTGGAGGTCTTCAGGATGGAGCCGGTCGTCATCGGATGAAGATAGAAGATGCCGCTTGGATCAAGATGGTTGCCGGTCCGGATCGCCTCTTCTTCCCGGATAGGATGAAGACTTTGGAGCCTCTTCTGGACCTCTTCAGGCACCGGATGATGGATCGCCAACCCCCGTTTGGGTTGGATGAAGATTTTGGAGCCAGGACGGATCGGTGATACCTGGTGAGGTGAAGACAAGGTAGGATGATCTTCAGGGGCTTAGTGTTAGGTTTATTTAAGGGGGGTTTGGGTTAGATTAGGGGTATGTGGGTGGTGGGTTGTAATGTTGGGGGGGGGGGTATTGTGGTTTTTTTTTTACAGGCAAAAGAGCTGAACTTCTTGGGGCATGCCCCGCAAAGGGCCCTGTTCAGGGCTGGTAAGGTAAAAGAGCTTTTAACTTTAGTAATTTAGAATAGGGTAGGGCATTTTTTATTTTCGGGGGCTTTGTTGTTTTATTAGGGGGCTTAGAGTAGGTGTAATTAGTTTAAAATTGTTGTAATATTTTTCTTATGTTTGTAGATATTTTTTTATTTTTTGTAACTTAGTTCTTTTTTATTTTTTGTACTTTAGCAAGTTTATTTATTTGTATTTATTTGTAGGAATTGTATTTAATTAATTTATTGATAGTGTAGTGTTAGGTTAATTGTAGGTAGTTTATTTAATTAATTTATTGATAGTGTAGTGTTAGGTTAATTGTAGGTAATTGTAGGTATTTTATTTAATTAATTTATTGATAGTATAGTGTTAGTTTTAATTGTAACTTAGGTTAGGATTTATTTTACAGGTAAATTTGTAATTATTTTAACTATTTTAGCTATTAAATAGTTCTTAACTATTTAATAGCTATTGTACCTGGTTAAAATAAATACAAAGTTACCTGTAAAATAAATATTAATCCTAAAATAGCTACAATATAATTATAATTTATATTGTAGCTATATTAGGATTTATTTTACAGGTAAGTATTTAGCTTTAAATAGGAATAATTTATTTAATAAGAGTTAATTTATTTCGTTAGATTTAAATTATATTTAACTTAGGGGGGTGTTAGTGTTAGGGTTAGATTTAGCTTTAGGGGTTAATCCATTTATTAGAATAGCGGTGAGCTCCGGTCGGCAGATTAGGGGTTAATAATTGAGGTTAGGTGTCGGCGATGTTAGGGAGGGCAGATTAGGGGTTATTACTATTTAATATAGGGTTAGTGAGGCGGATTAGGGGTTAATAACTTTATTATAGTAGCGCTCAGGTCCGGTCGGCAGATTAGGGGTTAATTATTGTAGGTAGGTGGAGGCGACGTTGTGTGGGGGCAGATTAGGGGTTAATAAATATAATATAGGGGTCGGCGATGTTAGGGAACCAGATTAGGGGTACATAGGGATAATGTAAGTAGCGGCGGTTTACGGAGTGGCAGATTAGGGGTTAAAAATAATATGCAGGGGTCAGCGATAGCGGGGGCGGCAGATTAGGGGTTAATAAGTGTAAGGTTAGGGGTGTTTAGACTCGGGGTACATGTTAGAGTGTTAAGTGCAGACGTAGGAAGGGTTACCGCATAGCAAACAATGGGGCTGCGTTAGGAGCTGAACGCGGCTTTTTTGCAGGTGTTAGGTTTTTTTTCAGCTCAAACAGCCCCATTGTTTCCTATGGGAGAATCGTGCACGAGCACGTTTTTGAGGCTGGCCGCGTCCGTAAGCAACTCTGGTATCGAGAGTTGAAGCTGCGTTAAAAATGCTCTACGCTCCTTTTTTGGAGCCTAACGCAGCCTTTATGTGGACTCTCGATACCAGAGTTATTTTTATGGTGTGGCCAGAAAAAAGCCGGCGTTAGTTTTTCGGGTCGTTACCGACAAAACTCCAAATCTAGGCCTAGGAAAGATAACACAGAGAAAACACATGGCTCAAAATGATTTTTAAACAACTATGTTATAGGCAAGTATAATACACTTCAGCATTATAAGAATATATATATATTTTAATGGATATGTGACGGTCCTTTATATGATAATACATTTAAACACATGAATATATATTGAGATTGAACACATTATATTAAATAGATAATTGCTGGAATCTCAAAGACACATGTTAAGATGTGACCTTGAAATTTACTGAACATACAGCAAATAATCATTTTTGAATGCATGCCCCAGAATGTATTAACCCCTTAATGACCGGACCATTTTTCAATTTTCTTACCCTTTATGACAATGGCTATTTTTACATTTCTGCACTGTTTGCGTTTAGCTGCAATTTTCCTCTTACTCGTTTACTGTACCCACACATATTATATACCGTTTTTCTCGTCATTAAATGGACTTTCTAAAGATACCATTATTTTCATCATATCTTATAATTTACTAAAAAAAAAAGATAAAATATGAGGAAAAAATGGAAAAAAACACACTTTTTCTAACTTTGACCCCCAAAATCTGTTACACATCTACAATCACCAAAAAACACCCATGCTAAATAGTTTCTAAATTTTGTCCTGAGTTTAGAAATACCCAATGTTTACATGTTCTTAGCTTTTTTTGCAATTTATAGGGCAATAAACACAAGTAGCACTTTGCTATTTCCAAACCACTTTTTTTCAAAATTAGCGCTAGTTACATTGGGACACTGATATCTGTCAGGAATATCTGAATATCCCTTGACATGTATATATTTTGTTTTAGAAGACATCCCAAAGTATTGATCTAGGCCCATTTTGGTATATTTCATGCCACCATTTCACCGCCAAATGCGATAAAAAAAAAAAAAGTTCACTTTTTCACAAATTTTGTCACAAACTTTAGGTTTCCCACTGAAATTATTTACAAACAGCTTCTGCAATTATGGCACAAATGGTTGTAAATGCTTCTCTGGGATCCCCTTTTTCAGAAATAACAGACTTATATGGCTTTGTGGTTGCTTTTTGGTAATTAGAAGGCCGCTAAATGCCACTGCGCACCCCACGTGTTTTATGCCCAGGAGTGAAGGGGTTAATTAGGGAGCTTGTAGGGAGCTTGTAGGGTTAATTTTAGCTTTAGTGTAGTGTAGTAGACAACCCCAAGTATTGATCTAGGCCCATTTTGGTATATTTTATGCCACCATTTCACCGCCAAATGCGAGCAAATAAAAAAAAAAACTTTACATTTTTCACAATTTTAGGTTTCTCACTGAAATTATTTACAAACAGCTTGTGCAATTATGGCAGAAATTGTTGTAAAAGCTTCTCTGGGATCCCCTTTGTTCAGAAATAGCAGATTTATATGGCTTTGGCGTTGCTTTTTGGTAATTAGAAGGCCGATAAATGATGCTGCGCACCACACGTGAATTATGCCCAGCAGTGAAGGGGTTAAATAGGGTAGCTTGTAGGGAGCTTGCAGGGTTAATTTTAGAGATCAGCCTCCCACCTGACACATCCCACCCCCTGATCCCTCCCAAACAGCTCTCTTCCCTCCCCCACCCCACAATTGTTACCGCCATCTTAAGTACTGGCAGAAAGTCTGCCAGTACTAAATAAAAGAGTTTTTTTTTTTTTTTAAATAAAAATTATAAAATATTTTAGTTGTGATGGACCCCTGCCTTAGCACCAACCTCCCTGATCCCCCCTCCAGCTCTCTAACCCTCTCCCCTACCTAATTACCGCCATCTTGGGTACTGGCAGCTGTCTGCCAGTACCCAGTTTGGCCCCACAAACCAAACTTATTTTAATTGTATTTATAACTGTTATTTGTGTTTAATTATTTCTGTAGTGTAGCAGCCCCCCCACAATACCCCCACCCCTCCCCCTCACAGATCCTTTTAAATATAAAAAAAATAAAATAACTTTTTTTCCCCTTACTTTTTATTGGTGTCAGTGTGGCTAATGTGCGCATGTGCACGTGCACGCGCGCCCACGTGCACGCGCACACCAGTGCACGTGCACGCGCTCCCTCCTCCCACCGGTCAGAGGCACCATCGGCACCATCACTACCGGTGCAGAGAGGGCCACAGAGTGGCTCTCTCTGCATCGGAGTCTTGTAAAGGGGTATTGCAGGATGCCTCCATATCGAGGCATCACTGCAATACCCTCAGAGCTGCTGGAAGTGATTGTGATCACTTCCAGCACTCAGACAACTGACGTACCAGCTACGTCCATTGTCATTAACTGATTGTTAATGCATGACGTACCTGGTACGTCAGTTGTCATTAAGGGGTTAAACATAGAAATTTGGGAAATTGTCTAATTCTCTATTATTACATGGGTATTTGCTAAGCTTGGGAGATAACTATTTAGTCAGTCTCAAATGCTTAATAACCTCTATATTGTTTGTATTTTTCAGGCATATAATTTCAGATCTGCATGGGATATTTATAAATATAGGAAATAAATTCAAAATTAGTATAGATTAAATAACCATTTTAATAATACAATATTTGAATTACATGTATATATGACATGTTTTCCTATTTTTCCAGACGAAGCCAAAAAGATGACACACACGAGACGATTCATGGAATGAAATAAGTCATATCATATGAATGTGCAATAAATGTTTATAAAGTTTTAAATACATCTCTTAAAATATAGTGAGATTAATATATGGAAGTTACTTGATGTGATATGACTATGGAATATAAACTTTCTGTTAGGCTAAATGAAATATAAATTATTTTAATATAATGTTAGATATATTTGATGTATCATATCAAAATGATCAGAAAATTCATTAAGATATAACTTATCCAAAACAAATATTATGAATAGTTGTTGCAATAAATTATGATAAAATGAATAACCATTTCATAGAAATACTGAATTAAGTGTAAAATGTCTAGAAATAGTGCTGCATGTATTATTGTGTTGTACTGTCTGCTGCCACCTAGTGTTATGATGCAAAATTGCAGCCATGAGATGATTGGTTGTTGCAAGGATGCATTTTCCTTGACAACATACTTACCAAATAAACCAATCCATGTTCAGTTGCAAAGAACCAATCCGAGACAAGGCTCCGTGGGCGTTTCCAATACTCACCAATGACTGATAATAATCAAGAAAGGGGAGGGGTGAAATCAGATGATTTAACCCCAGCATAGAGACTGATAGGGAGGTTGCTGGCTGATCCTGAAGGAATAACTACTGTGGTTATTATTAAAGCACACAACTACTGTTGGACTCCATATGCAATACCCCCAATTTTGAATTTCTGAGGTGAAATTGGATCTGTTGAGAAACATTGGAAACTGGATTGCTGTTTATTTGGTAATGTATACAAGGTTATTGGTAAGATAAGTTATATACATAGTCACTACAGTTAAATTACAATTGAAAGATTGGAGAGAGCAAATTGTTACTTTAAATTGTATTGTATAACCTTGAACAGCTCTTAGCTTGCCTATTTGTATGCAAACATTTAAAGTAAACATTTACTATTGCTGTATGTAGCAGAGTTAAGGAAATAGTTTATATTTCAAGTTAGCATTTCATAGCCTATATATTGTTAAACTAATCCCAATCTTAAATTGTTTATCTATGCAAATATATAATAATAATTCAGAAGTGTATATTGTATTATTGTTTAAATTTGTATCTGGTAGACTAAGTAAATTTATCTGTGAAAGATTTTAAATGCAGCTCTGAATGAAAGGTTGGTTTTAAAGATACATTTTTCTGGGTTTTATAAGAAGGATAGCATATCTTAATAGTTGGTTTTAACGCATATAATATTGTGTCATATTCTGATATTGCAAATATATTTCAAAAATGTTCATGGATATTAACTAAATAAAAGAATTCAGATATTTATATTAATTGTATGGTAGATGCATGTTGGTTAAGGGTTTCTATTTTTAAGGATTATTATTATTATTTGTATTGTGTTATAACCCTGCCATAAGCTGATATATTATTTGGAGAGCACTACTAAGATATTTCATAAATATACTGACACCATGCTTGATATTATTTCATGTTCCTATATGTAGGTGCAGTGTATTCACAGCCTTGCAACTTGTGCGTTGCTATTCTAAGCTCTCCTCTAGCATTCAGGGAACTCTAACTATCAGACTGATTCTGGAATAGTTTAGTGTTAGGAGCGCCTATTTAAAGGCTAAGTCTAATGAGGGTATAAATAAAAATTTGTCGTTAAGTATACCAGCACAAGGAGCCCAAGTGTGTAAAAAATATTTACAGGTTTATTATAGCTTTAAAATTAACAAATTTATTAAAGCAATAGCTAGGTGTCTATAATTGCAAACAGATTTATAAAAGCATAAAAGTATATGGATCCATATTACTTCATAAATAAACAATAATTAAAAACATTCAATGGTGGACTGTTTATATGATAAAATCAGTTTTACAGTCTATGATAAGATTGGTTTGGGTGAAATCAAAAAGATGTACAAATGATACAGTAAAATACAATAAAATAAAATACAGAAATAATGCAATAAAATTCAGAAATGGTGTACAAAAAGCAGCAAATGGGGATAGGTCGTGTGACCTAGGATAAGAACATATATGTGAAAGATGTCTTCCTGATTTAATTTGAGAAAAAAAATGATAATCCTTTGAAAAATTAAGTGAAATGATTTTTTAACCTGAAAAAAATGTGTGAATCCCCTCGTGAAAAGTCAAAAAGTGTCCAAAATTAAGTCAGTAATTATATCAAAAAAAGCAAAAAAGTCAATAATGAAAAACCAAAAATCCAAAATAAGATATCAAATTAAAAATGAAATCCAAAAATTTTTTTAGTGATAATGTGATGTCCAATAAAAGTCAAAAATGCCACCTGTGTTTATGAATCAAACTGTGAATAGCTGAAAAAATAAAAATAAAAAATCCAACTGACCAATTTCTTGAAAATATTGGATATAAGAAACAGTAAATATAAAAAATAATTATAAGAAAATGTAAGACGATCCAATCCCTGTGGAAAAAGAAAAATGCAACATAGAGCAGTATCGTTTAAAATATGTTTGCACAAGTAGAAATAAAACTCACCATATATGCCAACGCGTTTCGGCCCACCAATAGGGCCTTTATCAAGACTGATATATGGTTGGTGAGAGTGCTTGCTTTATACTTGTTTGGTTTGTGCAAATTGCGCCAAAATTCTTAATTGCGCCAAAAAACTCGCGCCAAAAATTCGCGCCAAAAATTAGCCTTTGGACCCGGAAGTATAAGATAGACCAGATATGTGTAGCTCTGGTTTTGGATAAAAACCTATATTATAATATTATGGCACAATTATAAGTCCTTCATTATAGACTCATTTTGTTAATGTCCCTTAGAAGTAATGATTGGCAGTTGGGGACTTGCTATAGATATAGTAAGTGTCTTGTACCGGATGTATGGTATTTCCATTCTACCGGAAGTTAACTGAAACCGGAAATTGGTTTATGGCATGGAGAACAAAATTTGACCGGAAGTGTGATTCCGATATCAACATTTGTTACGATATGGGGGCCCAGATCTATTATTGAATAATACCCTCATTAAGGACTCATTGTGCTGGTAACCCCAAAGAATTACTTTGGCAGTTCAGGACTTACTGGACCCATAATTGGTGTCTGGTACTGGATGTTTGAAATAGCCGTTCTACCGGAAGTGGATACATACCGGAAGTTAACAGAAACCGGAAGTCGGTTTATTGCGTGGAAAGCAGAATTTGTATAGAAGAGGCGGTAGACATGTGTCTGGGAGTAGTGAATAAAAACATTGTGGAATCTTAAGTTTAGTATGGGAACTTAATTGTACTGGTTTAATTTGTGTCGTTCATCTGTTTTGTTAGAATGACATAGAATAAGAAAAATAAAAATAAAATGAATAAAAAAATAAAATAAATGAAAAGATTTTTGAGTGAAACTGTGATGTAGTCTCCAAATCTGAGATTCATTAATAATTATTCGCTGTAATCGTATGTTAATTCTGACCTAGGTGTAAAACGAGAATGAATTATAATCTCAATTATGAGAATAACCTATAGTTGTGGTAACTTCATCGCTTATTATTTAGGAGTTATTAAATCCAGACAGTTAGACATAGAGATCAGGTCGTGTTTAAAATTGACATAAACGAGGTTAAAAGGATACATATAAAAATATAAATTATGAAATTGTCGGAAATATAAAAGACATTAGAAGATATAAAATTGTCTTTTTTAAAAAATATTTGAAAAATATTTTAAAAAATATATTAAAAATATTAAAAATATTAAGAAATGTAAAAACGGAAGCTCATAAAATATAATTTTTAAAAACTTGTTAAAGATTGTGCATAGGGGAAAGTTTCGGGGCCCTGAATCAACCAACCGGCTATTGTCGCTTCAAGTTGGTATTTATGTGTAGATTTATAATTGTTATGGGTGTTTAATATGTGGGATCCTTCATTTGAGATGTAATAGATGCGATAAGTCTTCTTTATTATTGAGACCTTTAGGATAGAGACAGTCAAGTTCATAGATCCATCTTGATTCAGCTACAAGAAGTTTTCTTTCATAATCCCCGCCTCTCCAGTTGGGTCTTATTCGTTGAATCCCATAGTAGCTGAAATCTTTAAGGTTGCTTTTATGATGGATGGTGAAGTGTTTGTACATGGCGGTTTCAGTGTTGCCGTGTTCGACTTGTAGAATGTGCTCTCTAATCCTATCTTTTAATGGTCTTGTGGTTTGGCCCACATACTGTAGTGCACAGCTGCATTGTATTACGTATATTACGCCTTTACTTGAACACTTTATCATATCTTTGATTATATGTTCCGCCTTGGAGTTGTTGGATACGAATTTCTTGGTCTTGATACCTCTTTTGCATGCTTTGCAACTTATGCATGGATAGAAGCCCCTGATTGTCTTGCCGAAGACATCTTGTGTTCCTGTTGATCTGGAGCGTGGGACACTAGGTGATAGTATGTTTCTTAGATTGTCTGATTTCCTGTAGATGAATTTCGGTTTGTCTGCTAATATTTCCCCTATGGTATCATCGTTTTTCAGTAGAGGCCAATGTTTTTTAATAATTCCCTCTATCAGATGTCTGTTTTCACAATATTGTGTGATGAATGCTACATCGATGGTATTTCTGTCATCCGTTATTGTCTTCAGTTTGTCTTTATATTTCAAGAGTTCGTTCCGATCTTTTTTCCTTACTTCTTCAATCTCTTTGTCTATCGCATCTTCTTCATATCCTCGTTCTATAAAGCGAGCTTTAATGGTCTTTGCTTGTGTTTCCCATAGGTCGGGATCTGAGCAGTTTTTTCTCAATCTGAGTAGCTGTCCCTTGGGAATGTTTCTTTTCCACCTGGAGTGGTGACAGCTGTTGATGTGTATATAATGACTACAATCCACAGGTTTGAAGTATGTTGATGTTTTAATAGTGTTGTTTTGGATTGTGATCCTAAGGTCTAGAAAAGTGATCTCTGAGCTGCTTATTTCATAGGTGAATCTTAAGTTATGTATATTATTGTTCATAACTGTAATGGTGTGTTCCAGGTCATCTCTTGTACCTTTCCATACCATGATGATGTCATCTATATAGCGATGGTATAGTACCAGGTCCGCGCCAGCTGGGCAAGAATCCCAGAAGATGGTCTCCCATTTTCCCATGTAGAGGTTAGCATAACTGGGTGCGAACCTGGTCCCCATGGCAGTGCCACACAGTTGTTTGTAGAAGTTTCCATTGTGGTTAAAATAGTTATGAGTGAGAATGTAAGAAATCCCTTCAAGGATAAATGTTTTCTGGTTGTCTGGTACTGTTGGGTCCTTGTCCAGAAAATATCGTACCGCCTCTACACCACCTTCATGTGGTATACTGGTGTAGAGTGAGGCCACATCACAGGTCACTAGTAAATAGCCTTCTTCCCAGTTAATGTTGTTCAGGATGTTGAGTATTTGTGTAGAGTCCCGTATGTAGGAGGGTAGTTTTATAACATACTTTTGTAGGTTTTTATCTAGGTACTCTGATAGATTGCTAGAGAGAGAGCCAATCCCAGATATAATAGGTCTTCCTGGTGGTTGTTGAAGTGACTTATGTATCTTTGGTAGATAATAGAACACTGGTGTAATAGGATGTTTGATTCCTATGTATCGAAATTCTTTGTCGTTCAATATGTTGTTCTCATGTGCTTCTGCCAAGATGTCGTCAATTTCTTCCTTGAATTGGATCACTGGGTTGGTGTTAAGTTTTTCGTATGTATTCTGGTCAGACAGAATTCTCATACATTCCGCTTCATAGTCGACTTTGTTAAGTACTACGATGCCTCCTCCCTTATCCGCAGGTTTGATTACAAGATCTTTGTTTTTCTCTAGATTTCTGATGGTTTGGATTTGATTCCTCGAAAGGTTCTGTTTATGTCTGTGAAGTTTAGTATTGTTGATGTTTCTCAGTTCGTTACAGACTATAGTTTCAAATGAATCAATAGCACTTCCTTTGCTTGCTGTAGGATAGAAAGTAGATTTGGGCTTAAGATCCGTATGTTGGTATTCGTCAATCACAGATTGTGTGCCATTAGTGGGGATTCTTTGTTGGTATTCCAGTGGGGATCTCATAAAGTGTCTTTTCAATGTCAGTTTCCTGACGAATTCTTTGATGTTGACAAAAGTTTCAAATTTGTTGAGCCCTTTTGAGGGTGCGAAAGAGAGTCCATAGTTTAAGATGGATTTTTCTTGTTCTGTTAGAGAAGTAGAGCTAAGGTTGTAGATACCTTTGGTAGTGGTGCTAGAGTTCAATGTTCCGGTGTCTTCTTTCTTGTTCTTTCTATTCATTCTTTTCCCTCCTCTCTTCCCTCTATGGTTTTTCTTTTTTCGTTTGGGATTTGGGGGTCGTCTGAGTTCGACATCTTCCTCTTTGTGGTCGTTCTCTCCAGCTCTTTGGTAGTCTTCTGGTGTGGTTCTAAAAAATGATGATTTCTAGAGGATGAGGCCAGCGGACTATCAACTGGATCTTTGGTACTTATTCTGTTGTTGTTCCCTTGTATATGCTCCACCCGTGGGGTTCTCCATTCTCTGTCATCACAGTGGGGTGTCATATTTGGTGTTTGAGGTGTGTGCCTCTGATTGTAAGAGTCCTGGTGGAAGGGATGACGGTTTCCGTAATTGAACCTGTCACCTTGTTCTCCGTTTTGTATATGATGATGATGTCTGTATCCATATTGTGGTCTTCCATAGTTATTCCATCTTGGCGATTGGTTGTACCCTTGATTCCATCTTGGGGAATGGTTGTAGCCAAATTGGGCCTTGTGTCTTTGGTTCCCTTCTAAAGGTGGCAAATAGTTCCTTTGATAGATAGGTTCTTCGGAATGGTGTGGAAAGAAGATTCTCTGAGGTTTCCTTTCAAATCTGGGGGGATAGTTTCTCTATCTTGTTGTCCCATCTTGCGTGTTTGGTTGTTGTACCTGTCATCCTCCCAGTTTTCTCTCATTCCATTATGACGATGGGAATTCCAATGGTTGTTATGTCGTTGTCCATTCCTATTGTAATTATTTCTATCTGTATGCCAATTTGGATTGTTATGTGGAGGTCCAGTTTCATGGTTATCATAAGCGTTCCTTTGTTTATTGTGTTCATAGAATTGGTTCTCCCCTTTATATATGTGTGATTTGGGTTTGTCCTTTCTGTATGTGACTGTTGTCCATCCTCCTTCGTTTTCTTTGTTTGGATCGTTGCTAGAACTAGTGGATGGTTGGGTTTCCATATGTCGGTCACTGTTGGTGTTATTCTCATCTTTGTCCAAATTCTTTAAAAGATTGAGTTCTCTGTTTAGTTTCTTGCTTTTCTTAAGTGTGATATCGTCCCTAATCTTGGTGATTTTCTTATCAAGATTATCTTTTCTGTCTAGGATATCTTGAGTTTCAATGACTAGACCCTCTGGTCCAGCTAAATCGGCTTCATTATTTTTGATGTCTATGTCGACTTGTAATAGTATGGCTTCTCTGTGCTCAATTATAGTTTGCATGAGTGTCCTGGAGGCTGTTATTAGTGTGTCGGCCCATTTTTTATTAAAATCTGGGTTGTCAGTTTGGAAGGCACAATCTTTTCTAACAATTAGCCCCTTTGGGATAATGTTGAGATCTAAGCATTTTTTCAGAAAGCTGATCTCTGCTTTGTATTTAACTTCTTGAATGAGAAGTTTCTCCAAATTTCTAAAGATGGAGTTAAAATCGACTTTGTCTGAACCATCTGTATTTACAGAGGATATATTAATATCTAATGTTATTTCTTTTCTCATAGAGTGTGTTATATTGAACATATTTGTTATTAGTATAGTTTTAGGAACGAGAAAGCTGCCGGGGGGGATTCTAGAGAGAATTGGATACTATGGTGGTGTGTGGTCTTCCCGACGGCGCTAACTTACAAGACTTTAGCTCCTATAACGATAGGGTCTCTAGATACCCAAGAGGAAGTTAAACAGAATAGTTTAGTGTTAGGAGCGCCTATTTAAAGGCTAAGTCTAATGAGGGTATAAATAAAAATTTGTCGTTAAGTATACCAGCACAAGGAGCCCAAGTGTGTAAAAAATATTTACAGGTTTATTATAGCTTTAAAATTAACAAATTTATTAAAGCAATAGCTAGGTGTCTATAATTGCAAACAGATTTATAAAAGCATAAAAGTATATGGATCCATATTACTTCATAAATAAACAATAATTAAAAACATTCAATGGTGGACTGTTTATATGATAAAATCAGTTTTACAGTCTATGATAAGATTGGTTTGGGTGAAATCAAAAAGATGTACAAATGATACAGTAAAATACAATAAAATAAAATACAGAAATAATGCAATAAAATTCAGAAATGGTGTACAAAAAGCAGCAAATGGGGATAGGTCGTGTGACCTAGGATAAGAACATATATGTGAAAGATGTCTTCCTGATTTAATTTGAGAAAAAAATGATAATCCTTTGAAAAATTAAGTGAAATGATTTTTTAACCTGAAAAAAATGTGTGAATCCCCTCGTGAAAAGTCAAAAAGTGTCCAAAATTAAGTCAGTAATTATATCAAAAATAGCAAAAAAGTCAATAATGAAAAACCAAAAATCCAAAATAAGATATCAAATTAAAAATGAAATCCAAAATTTTTTTTAGTGATAATGTGATGTCCAATAAAAGTCAAAAATGCCACCTGTGTTTATGAATCAAACTGTGAATAGCTGAAAAAATAAAAATAAAAAATCCAACTGACCAATTTCTTGAAAATATTGGATATAAGAAACAGTAAATATAAAAAATAATTATAAGAAAATGTAAGACGATCCAATCCCTGTGGAAAAAGAAAAATGCAACATAGAGCAGTATCGTTTAAAATATGTTTGCACAAGTAGAAATAAAACTCACCATATATGCCAACGCGTTTCGGCCCACCAATAGGGCCTTTATCAAGACTGATATATGGTTGGTGAGAGTGCTTGCTTTATACTTGTTTGGTTTGTGCAAATTGCGCCAAAATTCTTAATTGCGCCAAAAAACTCGCGCCAAAAATTCGCGCCAAAAATTAGCCTTTGGACCCGGAAGTATAAGATAGACCGGATATGTGTAGCTCTGGTTTTGGATAAAAACCTATATTATAATATTATGGCACAATTATAAGTCCTTCATTATAGACTCATTTTGTTAATGTCCCTTAGAAGTAATGATTGGCAGTTGGGGACTTGCTATAGATATAGTAAGTGTCTTGTACCGGATGTATGGTATTTCCATTCTACCGGAAGTTAACTGAAACCGGAAATTGGTTTATGGCATGGAGAACAAAATTTGACCGGAAGTGTGATTCTGATATCAACATTTGTTACGATATGGGGGCCCAGATCTATTATTGAATAATACCCTCATTAAGGACTCATTGTGCTGGTAACCCCAAGGTGACAGGTTCAATTACGGAAACCGTCATCCCTTCCACCAGGACTCTTACAATCAGAGGCACACACCTCAAACACCAAATATGACACCCCACTGTGATGACAGAGAATGGAGAACCCCACGGGTGGAGCATATACAAGGGAACAACAACAGAATAAGTACCAAAGATCCAGTTGATAGTCCGCTGGCCTCATCCTCTAGAAATCATCATTTTTTAGAACCACACCAGAAGACTACCAAAGAGCTGGAGAGAACGACCACAAAGAGGAAGATGTCGAACTCAGACGACCCCCAAATCCCAAACGAAAAAAGAAAAACCATAGAGGGAAGAGAGGAGGGAAAAGAATGAATAGAAAGAACAAGAAAGAAGACACCGGAACATTGAACTCTAGCACCACTACCAAAGGTATCTACAACCTTAGCTCTACTTCTCTAACAGAACAAGAAAAATCCATCTTAAACTATGGACTCTCTTTCGCACCCTCAAAAGGGCTCAACAAATTTGAAACTTTTGTCAACATCAAAGAATTCGTCAGGAAACTGACATTGAAAAGACACTTTATGAGATCCCCACTGGAATACCAACAAAGAATCCCCACTAATGGCACACAATCTGTGATTGACGAATACCAACATACGGATCTTAAGCCCAAATCTACTTTCTATCCTACAGCAAGCAAAGGAAGTGCTATTGATTCATTTGAAACTATAGTCTGTAACGAACTGAGAAACATCAACAATACTAAACTTCACAGACATAAACAGAACCTTTCGAGGAATCAAATCCAAACCATCAGAAATCTAGAGAAAAACAAAGATCTTGTAATCAAACCTGCGGATAAGGGAGGAGGCATCGTAGTACTTAACAAAGTCGACTACGAAGCGGAATGCATGAGAATTCTGTCTGACCAGAATACATACGAAAAACTTAACACCAACCCAGTGATCCAATTCAAGGAAGAAATTGACGACATCTTGGCAGAAGCACATGAGAACAACATATTGAACGACAAAGAATTTCGATACATAGGAATCAAACATCCTATTACACCAGTGTTCTATTATCTACCAAAGATACATAAGTCACTTCAACAACCACCAGGAAGACCTATTATATCTGGGATTGGCTCTCTCTCTAGCAATCTATCAGAGTACCTAGATAAAAACCTACAAAAGTATGTTATAAAACTACCCTCCTACATACGGGACTCTACACAAATACTCAACATCCTGAACAACATTAACTGGGAAGAAGGCTATTTACTAGTGACCTGTGATGTGGCCTCACTCTACACCAGTATACCACATGAAGGTGGTGTAGAGGCGGTACGATATTTTCTGGACAAGGACCCAACAGTACCAGACAACCAGAAAACATTTATCCTTGAAGGGATTTCTTACATTCTCACTCATAACTATTTTAACCACAATGGAAACTTCTACAAACAACTGTGTGGCACTGCCATGGGGACCAGGTTCGCGCCCAGTTATGCTAACCTCTACATGGGAAAATGGGAGACCATCTTCTGGGATTCTTGCCCAGCTGGCGCGGACCTGGTACTATACCATCGCTATATAGATGACATCATCATGGTATGGAAAGGTACAAGAGATGACCTGGAACACACCATTACAGTTATGAACAATAATATACATAACTTAAGATTCACCTATGAAATAAGCAGCTCAGAGATCACTTTTCTAGACCTTAGGATCACAATCCAAAACAACACTATTAAAACATCAACATACTTCAAACCTGTGGATTGTAGTCATTATATACACATCAACAGCTGTCACCACTCCAGGTGGAAAAGAAACATTCCCAAGGGACAGCTACTCAGATTGAGAAAAAACTGCTCAGATCCCGACCTATGGGAAACACAAGCAAAGACCATTAAAGCTCGCTTTATAGAACGAGGATATGAAGAAGATGCGATAGACAAAGAGATTGAAGAAGTAAGGAAAAAAGATCGGAACGAACTCTTGAAATATAAAGACAAACTGAAGACAATAACGGATGACAGAAATACCATCGATGTAGCATTCATCACACAATATTGTGAAAACAGACATCTGATAGAGGGAATTATTAAAAAACATTGGCCTCTACTGAAAAACGATGATACCATAGGGGAAATATTAGCAGACAAACCGAAATTCATCTACAGGAAATCAGACAATCTAAGAAACATACTATCACCTAGTGTCCCACGCTCCAGATCAACAGGAACACAAGATGTCTTCGGCAAGACAATCAGGGGCTTCTATCCATGCATAAGTTGCAAAGCATGCAAAAGAGGTATCAAGACCAAGAAATTCGTATCCAACAACTCCAAGGCGGAACATATAATCAAAGATATGATAAAGTGTTCAAGTAAAGGCGTAATATACGTAATACAATGCAGCTGTGCACTACAGTATGTGGGCCAAACCACAAGACCATTAAAAGATAGGATTAGAGAGCACATTCTACAAGTCGAACACGGCAACACTGAAACCGCCATGTACAAACACTTCACCATCCATCATAAAAGCAACCTTAAAGATTTCAGCTACTATGGGATTCAACGAATAAGACCCAACTGGAGAGGCGGGGATTATGAAAGAAAACTTCTTGTAGCTGAATCAAGATGGATCTATGAACTTGACTGTCTCTATCCTAAAGGTCTCAATAATAAAGAAGACTTATCGCATCTATTACATCTCAAATGAAGGATCCCACATATTAAACACCCATAACAATTATAAATCTACACATAAATACCAACTTGAAGCGACAATAGCCGGTTGGTTGATTCAGGGCCCCGAAACTTTCCCCTATGCACAATCTTTAACAATTTTTTAAAAATTATATTTTATGAGCTTCCGTTTTTACATTTCTTAATATTTTTAATATTTTTAATATATTTTTTAAAATATTTTTCAAATATTTTTTAAAAAAGACAATTTTATATCTTCTAATGTCTTTTATATTTCCGACAATTTCATAATTTATATTTTTATATGTATCCTTTTAACCTCGTTTATGTCAATTTTAAACACGACCTGATCTCTATGTCTAACTGTCTGGATTTAATAACTCCTAAATAATAAGCGATGAAGTTACCACAACTATAGGTTATTCTCATAATTGAGATTATAATTAATTCTCGTTTTACACCTAGGTCAGAATTAACATACGATTACAGCGAATAATTATTAATGAATCTCAGATTTGGAGACTACATCACAGTTTCACTCAAAAATCTTTTCATTTATTTTATTTTTTTATTCATTTTATTTTTATTTTTCTTATTCTATGTCATTCTAACAAAACAGATGAACGACACAAATTAAACCAGTACAATTAAGTTCCCATACTAAACTTAAGATTCCACAATGTTTTTATTCACTACTCCCAGACACATGTCTACCGCCTCTTCTATACAAATTCTGCTTTCCACGCAATAAACCGACTTCCGGTTTCTGTTAACTTCCGGTATGTATCCACTTCCGGTAGAACGGCTATTTCAAACATCCAGTACCAGACACCAATTATGGGTCCAGTAAGTCCTGAACTGCCAAAGTAATTCTTTGGGGTTACCAGCACAATGAGTCCTTAATGAGGGTATTATTCAATAATAGATCTGGGCCCCCATATCGTAACAAATGTTGATATCGGAATCACACTTCCGGTCAAATTTTGTTCTCCATGCCATAAACCAATTTCCGGTTTCAGTTAACTTCCGGTAGAATGGAAATACCATACATCCGGTACAAGACACTTACTATATCTATAGCAAGTCCCCAACTGCCAATCATTACTTCTAAGGGACATTAACAAAATGAGTCTATAATGAAGGACTTATAATTGTGCCATAATATTATAATATAGGTTTTTATCCAAAACCAGAGCTACACATATCCGGTCTATCTTATACTTCCGGGTCCAAAGGCTAATTTTTGGCGCGAATTTTTGGCGCGAGTTTTTTGGCGCAATTAAGAATTTTGGCGCAATTTGCACAAACCAAACAAGTATAAAGCAAGCACTCTCACCAACCATATATCAGTCTTGATAAAGGCCCTATTGGTGGGCCGAAACGCGTTGGCATATATGGTGAGTTTTATTTCTACTTGTGCAAACATATTTTAAACGATACTGCTCTATGTTGCATTTTTCTTTTTCCACAGGGATTGGATCGTCTTACATTTTCTTATAATTATTTTTTATATTTACTGTTTCTTATATCCAATATTTTCAAGAAATTGGTCAGTTGGATTTTTTATTTTTATTTTTTCAGCTATTCACAGTTTGATTCATAAACACAGGTGGCATTTTTGACTTTTATTGGACATCACATTATCACTAAAAAAAATTTTGGATTTCATTTTTAATTTGATATCTTATTTTGGATTTTTGGTTTTTCATTATTGACTTTTTTGCTATTTTTGATATAATTACTGACTTAATTTTGGACACTTTTTGACTTTTCACGAGGGGATTCACACATTTTTTTCAGGTTAAAAAATCATTTCACTTAATTTTTCAAAGGATTATCATTTTTTTCTCAAATTAAATCAGGAAGACATCTTTCACATATATGTTCTTATCCTAGGTCACACGACCTATCCCCATTTGCTGCTTTTTGTACACCATTTCTGAATTTTATTGCATTATTTCTGTATTTTATTTTATTGTATTTTACTGTATCATTTGTACATCTTTTTGATTTCACCCAAACCAATCTTATCATAGACTGTAAAACTGATTTTATCATATAAACAGTCCACCATTGAATGTTTTTAATTATTGTTTATTTATGAAGTAATATGGATCCATATACTTTTATGCTTTTATAAATCTGTTTGCAATTATAGACACCTAGCTATTGCTTTAATAAATTTGTTAATTTTAAAGCTATAATAAACCTGTAAATATTTTTTACACACTTGGGCTCCTTGTGCTGGTATACTTAACGACAAATTTTTATTTATACCCTCATTAGACTTAGCCTTTAAATAGGAGCTCCTAACACTAAACTATTCTGTTTAACTTCCTCTTGGGTATCTAGAGACCCTATCGTTATAGGAGCTAAAGTCTTGTAAGTTAGCGCCGTCGGGAAGACCACACACCACTATCAGACTGATTCTGCTTGTAGCCTGCGCTACTCACCTCCGTACCGGAAGTCTACTAGCGGTGACGTCACACGCCATAGTCGACTCCTCGATCTCCAACTCATTAACGGACAGACGAAAGTCTGCAGCCTCAACCATCAGGTAACATCATTACAGATTTAAGGCAACTGTAAATTGAACACTTTACCAAGGTTACGTTAACTGCCTACTTTTACTCTAAACTATATACCGTGGCTGTTCCTTCGTATCATGCCTGCTGCAAACATATTCTGATTAAACCTCACTGATCATATTTTTTCACCCTGTTATACTCCCTGCACATTTACCTGTGTCACTGTGTAGAACTAAACTTGTGTTAACACTGAAGTGGCTGACTATAGCATTTTGATCTGCTGTAAATATTCGGTGAATAATTCACATGTGACAGCTAAAATTCAGCAATCTACTCCAACCATCTATTAAGCAGCTCTTGTGATTTCTGGGACTTTAACATTACTTGGTTGGGTAATTTATGTTATTTCCCACTTATCTCACGGCTACACAATGATCTAAAGTCACTTACCATTTCAGCAGCTGAGGATCACAATTTAGCCTTTGTTACATTACAGTGTCTGGCAATTTTTACATTTCAAGTGACAGTACATTAATTCACATTTTTATAAAAACCTAGTCAAATCCCAGTCTTTGTTCATTCCATATGGTGCCCTAGTGTCTAAATGGTAAATCCAAAGGATTCCCTTTGTTTGAGTTTTTCTCCCTATCACCTCCACGTCTGTCTATGGGGATATGTTCAATAACCTAATATCTTAACTGACTTACAGAGTGACCTACTTCCTTAAAGTGACATGCTACAGGGGACTTGTCATATTGGTGCCTGATATTGGACTTATGTTCTGTAACACAATCACGGACCCTTCTGGTCTTTTCCCCTACATAAAGCATGGCACATAGACATTTGAGAATATAAATTACAAACTCTGTATTACAGGTGAAAAAAACATCTATAGAAAATGTCTTCCCCGTGTGTGGATGGAAAAATAGGGGCCACGTATTAAGCTGTTGGAATTAATACAACCCAGATATGGAAAACAGCTATTCTTTTTTTAACCTAAAAAGGTTTGTCTAATAGTTCTTTCTGGGCCAATATCAGACCTAATTAGTTGGTCCCTCAAACTTTTAAATCTCCTAAACGCTGCAATAGGTGGTCTCTGAAATTCTATTATGCCTGGGTTACTATGTTTCACAATATCCCAATGTTTATGGATAATTTGTGTACTCTTTTTACTTGATTATTAAATTTGGATACAAAAACTACTCTGTCTGGATTATCTTTCTTTTTTGTAGTATTGGACTGCAACATTCTAACTTCTGCTTTTTGAGTGTGTCGGGTTAGCAAAAGAGCAAAAACTTTTTACTTTCAACTTGTATTACGCATGCTGCCCGACTTGCGCAAAAAATAAATAAATAGCTAAAGCTCCACTCTTAATGTAGCCTAGATCAGCAGACCAAAATTTGAACCATAAAGCTGTACTGGAAAGAACTGCCAATGACATATTCTTGGAATTAATCTTAATAATGTAAAGAATTGCATGACAAATGAAAGCAATTCCAATAGGTTCAAAAAATATTCACCAGCAAAATCATCAGAAAACTGCTCAGAAATGCCATTTAACCAAATGGAAGAAGCAGCAGTCACACCAGCAATCAAGACTGCTGGCCTAAATAAATAACCTGCTTGCAGAAAAGCCCCTTCTAGGGAAGGATTCTAACTTCCTATCTAAAGGGTCTTTAAATGAAGTACTATCTTCCAAAGGAATAGTAGTATGCTTTGCAAAGGTAGAAATGGCCCCATCCACTTTAGGAACAGTTTCCCAAAGCCTAATATTAGAAGCAGGTAGAGGATACATTTTCTTAAACTTTGTAGGGGACTACTTGGCTTGGAACATTCCCTAGATACTATCACAGAGACAGTGTCAGGGACTTAACCATGGGTTTATAAATGAAATCGAAACAATTCATAGACTTGTCCTCAACTACTTTTAGGATGTTTAACCCCTAAAGTAATCTCCTTTAAAAGAGAACGAATATGATCAACTTTAAAAATAAATAAATAAATTAAAAAAAAAGTGGATGATTCTTATTCATGATCAAAGGTAGACCCCTAATCATCAGAGAAACCTCTCCTTCTGAGGACTCAGCAGAAACAGTATCAGAAGCAATAACGTCAAAGGACTTAGAGGTAGTAGAAGGCAAATTATGAACCAACCTTTTACACTTACTTGAAGGTGGCATTGCTGCCAACATTTCAGATACTGTTAAATAAATGAAGTCAAAGAGAGGAGCAGTAAAATCCTTAGAAGCAAGAGCAGCATTAGACTGATCTGAATGCATTCAAACATTTAAGCATTAAACATTTACTAGGCTAGAGTGAGCTAATCTGAAAGCAGGATACAAGCAGGCTTCACAACCAACAACAAGTTAGCGACTTAGAAGTGAGGGAATGAGCATGAAAACTGACGTCTTAAAGAGGAAGTAACGCAGCAAAACGCGCGCAGACTCAAAAGTCGAAATGCAGGAAAACAAGTGAGCTCTATGTATGCGATTTGTGTAAACCCAAGGGCTTGGGAAAAAAGGAGAACCCTCTATGATGCGAACATTTTTAAAGGGAAATAATAAACTGAGATAATAAATCAGTCCCAAGGTTATAGATTTTCAAATATATATATATATATATATATATATATATATATATATATATATATATATATATATATATATATATATATATATATATTACCCAAAAGGCTTATAGAGTGCCAATATTTAAAACAGTACTTCCAAATAGACACAACTTCTGGGAAAACCAGCAGTAAGCCAAACCAGTGATGAAACATAATAGATATGGAATAGGAATATACTGAAGATCTAGCAGGAGGCAAAGGACAAGTCCGTGTGACACCCGTGGAAGGTTTGTGACTAAATTCCCATGAGGTGAAAAGAGTCACTACCCTTGCCCCATACATAATCCTCTGACAAACACTGGGGAAACAAAATTTATGCTAACCTGATAAATATCTTTCTTTCCGGATATGGAGAGTCCACAACGTCATTCAATTACTAGTGGGAATATCACTCCTGACCAGCAGGAGGAGGCAAAGAGCACCACACCAAAGCCGTTAAATGTCACTCCCCTACCCATAATCCCCAGTCATTCGACCAATTGGAAATGGAAAAAGCAGTAACACAAAGGTGCAGAGGTGTCTGAGGTTAAGTCAATAACAAAACTGTCTGAAATAAGGGAGGGGTCGTGGACTCTCCATATCCGGAAAGAAAGAAATTGATCAGGTAAGCATAAATTCTGTTTTCTTTCCTAAGATATGGAGAGTCCACGACGTCATTCAATTTGTAGTGGGAACCAATACCCACGCTAGAGGACACAGAATGAATAGGGAGGGAGAACAAGACAGGCAGACCTAAACAGAAGGCACTACCGCTCGAAGAACTTTTCTCCAAAAAGCAGCCTCAGCTGAGGCGAAAGTATCAAATTTGTAAAAGTTGCAGCCTTGCAAATCTGTTCCACAGAAGTTTCATTTTTGAAAGCCCAAGAAAAGGAGACAGCCCTAGTGGAATGAGCCGTAATTCTCTCAGGAGGCTGCTGACCAGCAGTCTCATAAGCAAAATGAATCATACTTCTCAACCAAAAGGAAAGAGAAGTAACAGAAGCTTTATGACCCCTTGCGCTTACCAGAAAAACAAACAGGGCAGAAGATTGGTGAAAATCCTTAGTCGCCTGTAGATAGAATTTTAGAGCACGCACAACATCCAAGTTGTGCAACAAACGTTCCTTATGAGAAGAAGGATTGGGACAAAAAGAAGGAACAACAATCTCCTGATTAATATTCCTAACCGAAACCACCTTAGGGAGAAAACCCAATTTAGTATGAAGAACGTACTTATCCGCATTAAAAATAAGGTAAGGTGAATCGCACTGCAAAGCCAAGAGTTCAGAAACTCTCCGAGCAGAAGAGATAGCAACAAGAAACAAAACCTTCCAAGATAGCAACTTGGTATCAAACTGAGACTGCTGCAAAACTTTAAGAACAAGTTTAAGGCTCCAAGGAGGAGAAACAGGTCTAAACACAGGCCTGATTCTAACCAAGATCTGACAAAAGGAACGAACATCTGGTACATCAGCCAGACGCTTATGAAGCAGAATAGGTAAAGCAGAAATCTGACCTTTCAGAGAAATGACTGACAAACCTTTCTCTAGACCATCATGGAGAAAAGACAAATTTCTAGGAATCCTGACCTTACTCCAAGCCTTTAGAATCACTCCAATAAAGGTATTTACGCCATACCTTATGGTAAATCTTACGAGTTACAGGCTTGCGAGCCTGCAACATGGTCTCAATGACCGACTCAGAAAACCCACGCTTAGCCAGAACTTAGCGTGCAATCTCCAAGCAGTCAGATTCAGAGAAACAAGATTTGAATGGAGGAAAGGACCCTGAACTAGTAGGTCCTTCCTCAGAGGTAACCACCAAGGTGGCAGAGATGACATTTTCACTAGGTCTGCATACCAGATCCTGCTAAGCCACGCAGGAGCTATTAGAATTACAGACGCTCTCTCTTGTTTGATACAAGCAATGACTCATGGAAGGAGTGCAAACGGAGGAAACAGATATGCTAGACCGAAAACCCAAGGAACCGCCAGAGCATCTATTAGAGCATGTGACAGACCCTTCTGTCAGGACTGAAGGAGTTAATTGTGTTTAGCTAAGAAACTAATTTCTAAAGACAGAGTTGCTGGCTCCAGCTATAATCTAATTAGTGCTAAGCATTCTATTGTTTGATCACCTCCAGAGAGAAAACGCCTAAGTAATATAATTCTATTGTATCATGTCAAAGGGCTTGTTCCCTCCATGTAATGTACAACAGCCTTTCAACCCCCATCTGGGGGGGGGGGGGTCAGACCTGCATAAATACTAGGCATAGCCTTTTAATAAATGTCATTCTGTTTTAAACCTGAAAACTGGCTGGGTTGTGAATTGCTGATTCCCTATGCAGGACATTGTTCATCTGATATTAACCTTGGTACACTGTTGGTACCGTAACAATTGGTGGCAAGCGACGGGATGAACCTTATCGCCCAGAAGAGCAACTACACAAGCCAGTAACCTCAGGAAGAGGGGGATTATTACAATACTGACTAAGATGGAAAGAGTACCAGGGACAGAAGGAACCAATGGGCCCAGCATATCAGACAGAACCCCTGAAGAAGCAAGCTTTGATCGGGCGGTTAAAATAAGACTGGCACATTATGGCCCCAACCCATCTGCGGAAATTATTGACCGGGTCATAGCAGCTGTGGAGGCCAACCTACTTCGCCAAAGCAGCGCTGCAGCAGCCCAAGTGGAAAAGAGAAAAGTAAATTTTGCAGCTTTTAAAAACTTCCTGGAAACAGAAGGAGAGATTGATGGGTTCCTTGTGGATTTTGAGAGGCAATGTGCACTTCACAAGGTACCCGCAGAGGACTGGGTCACGATATTATCCGGAAAATTATCCGGCCGGGCCAGTGAGGCTTTTCGGGCCATTCCAGATGAGGAGGTTGGGGATTATAATACTGTGAAAGAGGCTCTGCTCTCCAGGTATGCGGTTACACCGGAGGCATACCGGAGGCGGTTCAGAGACACTGTTAAATTAGCTGGTGATTCCTACGTTGAGTGGGCATGTAAGGTGCACCGCACAGCAGCTCACTGGATAGCGGGGTGCCAAGCCGTATCTGGGGAAGAGGTGCTGCAGCTATTCCTGTTGGAACATTGCTTTGACAAGTTATCAGCAGGAGTTAGAGAGTGGGTTCGGGACCGTAAACCCTCCACCCTGCATGAAGCTGCTCGCCTGGCAGATGAGTATATGGATGCCCGCAAACTGGACACTGCTACCACTAAGCCCCCTGCTAGAGTGGAGTACAGACCCCCAGTCACCCCAGCAGCTGCCAGTTACCAACCCCCGGCGCACCTCTATACCACACGGCCTCCGGCCACGAACTACCCTCAGAGAGCCCGGTTCAATTCACGGGGCTACTCACAGCCTATTTGGTGCTTTGGATTTAAGCAACTAGGGCACAAAAGACCAGAGTGTCCCCTAAATGCAGCGAACCAAGCACAGTCCTGGAGAAGACCCGCCGGCGGAATCCCACGTAACTCTCAGCCTGCGGCCCGCTACGTAGAGGCGCAAGAATGCTGGAGCATCCTACATGAGGCAGACCTTGTGCAAGCTGCCCACCGGAATAACCGGCAACTGGTTAAAGTGAATGGGAAGAAGGTCAGTGGTCTACGGGATACTGGTGCTACCATGACCTTGCTTCAAAAGAACTTGGTGTCTGAGAAACAGTACACTGGAGACACTGTGGCTGTGAGGGTAGCAGGGGGCGATGTGTTCAGCCTACCTGTTGCCAGGGTACATTTGGATTGGGGAGTGGGCGCTAGACCTGTGAATGTGGGGGTCAAGAAGGACTTACCTGCTGATGTTATTCTTGGAAATGACTTGGCTCCCCTTGTTTCTGCCTATGCTCCCATGGGTCCCGCTGATGTTAACCCTGTGACTACCCGTGCTCAGATCCGTGCAGCAGAGACTGACCCCCCTGCTGCTAAGCCCCAGGACGCTGAGCTCAGTAAATCTCTATCCGCTATTGATATGTGGAGGTCCCGTTACAATGCGCTGATGAAGGAGAAGAGGAGCGCAGAGGAAAAAGCACGTTTAGAACGTGAATCTCTGCTAGACAAGCTGCACCGACAGACTGCAGAAAACACCAGCTTGAGAGTGGGACATGAAACCTTAAAGACAAACTTAGCGACACTTGAGGAGAAGCTGACGCTGGCTCATAGTGAGGTGCAGCAACTCAAGGGCACCCTATGTCAGTATGAAGGGATTGTGGATACCTATAAAGAGCAGGTACAGAAAACCCGTAAAGAAGCTGATGGGATTTTGAAGGACTGTTTAGCCCTAGTCTGGGCACTGAGGAAGTTGAACCCTTCTTTGTATGGACAGGAATTCTCTCTCATAACGGGAATACAGATGGATTGTCCTGGCAAACTGACATGCCTACCACCTCCTAGTCTGGTCATCCCCAGGTTGACCCGCCAAAGGGTCAAGCCGGGTCTGCCGGAGTGTTCCACAACGGGGGAGATATGTGACAGACCCTTCTGTCAGGACTGAAGGAGTTAATTGTGTTTAGCTAAGAAACTAATTTCTAAAGACAGAGTTGCTGGCTCCAGCTATAATCTAATTAGTGCTAAGCATTCTATTGTTTGATCACCTCCAGAGAGAAAACGCCTAAGTAATATAATTCTATTGTATCATGTCAAAGGGCTTGTTCCCTCCATGTAATGTACAACAGCCTTTCAACCCCCATCTGGGGGGGGGGGTCAGACCTGCATAAATACTAGGCATAGCCTTTTAATAAATGTCATTCTGTTTTAAACCTGAAAACTGGCTGGGTTGTGAATTGCTGATTCCCTATGCAGGACATTGTTCATCTGATATTAACCTTGGTACACTGTTGGTACCGTAACAGAGCAGCTTGCGGATCTCTTAACCTTGAACCATACCTTGGAAGTTTGGCGCCATCAGATCTAACTCCGGCACCCCTCATCTGAGGGTTAACCTGGAGAACACCTCCGGATGGAGAGCCCACTCTCCAGGATGAAATGTCTGCCTGCTCAGAAAATCTGCCTCCCAATTGTCTACTCCCGGAATGTGGATAGCAGATAGGCAACAATTGTGAACTTCCGCCCACTGAATAATCCAAGCCACCTCCTCCCTGGTGGTTAATGTAAGCCACTGAGGTTATGTTGTCCGACTAGAATCTGATAAACTGGGCTAAAGACAACTGAGGCAGGCCAAGCCATCAGAGCATTGAAAATCGCTCTCAACTCCAAGATATTTATGGGGAGAGCAGAGTCCTCCCGAGTCCATAGACCCTGCACCTTTAATGAGTCCCAGACTGGTCCCCAGCCTAGCAGACTGGCATCCGTGGTCACAATCACCTAAGAAGGTCTGTGAAAGCTCCTGAGAGAACCACCACGTGAGAGAGTCTCTTGTCCACTGATCTAGAACTATCCTCTGAGACAGATCTGAATGATTTCCATTCCGTTGTCTAACCATGCATAACTGCAGAGCTCTCCGATGGAATCGAGCAAAGGAAATGATGTCCATGGAAGTGACCATCAGACCAATAACCTCCATACATTGAGCTACTGATGGCCGAACAGTAGACTGAAGAGAGAGTCAAGAAAAAAGAATTTTGGATTTTCTGACCTTTGTCAGAAAAATCTTCATAGAGAGGGAATCTATAATGGTCCCTAAGAAAACCACCCTTGTAGCTGAAACAAGGGAACTCTTTTCCTTATTCACTTTCCAACTGTAGGAACGTAGAAAAGACAACAAGATCTCTGTATGAGAGTTTGCTTGTTGAAAAGATGGTGCCTGAACCAAAATGTCGTCCTGGTAGGGCGCTACTGCAATTCCCTGAAACCTGATCACTGCCAAAAGAGCCCACAAAATCTTTGAGATAATTCTGGGAGCTGTGGCAAGGCCAAATGGAAGAGCCACAAACTGAAAGTGTTTGTCCAGAAAAGTAAATCTCAGGAATTTGTGATGATCCCTGTGGATGGGAACATGAAGATACGCATTCTTCAAATCTATGGTCGTCATGAATTGATCCTCTTGGACCAGAAGAAGAATGGAATGAATAGTCTCCATTTTGAAGGATGGTACCCTGAGAAACTTGTTGAGACACTTTAGATCTAAAATGGGTCGAAAAGTTTCCTCTTTTTTGGGAACCACTATCAGGTTTGAATAAAATCCTAGACCCTGTTCCTTTATTGGACTGGAACAATCACTCCCAGGTAAAAAAGGTCCTGAACACAGTTCAAGAATGCCTCTCTTTTTACCTGATCTACAGATAGTATTGCAAGGTGGAACCTGCCCTTGGGAAGAGAGGATTTGAATTCTATTTTGTAACCCTGAGATACTATGTCCGCAGCCCAAGAATCTGGGACATCTCATATCCAGGCTTGACAAAACAGGTAAAGTCTGCCCCCCACTTGATCTGATCCCGGACTGGGGGCAGAGCCTTCATGCTGACTTAGAATCAGCTGCAGGCTTCTTAGACTGCTTCCCCTTGTTTCAAGGATGGTTGGATTTCCAAGAAGGCTTGAACTGTTCCTGCTTGGAAGAGGAAGACTTCTGACCTCTGAAGTTGCGAAAGGAACGAAAATTACTTTGGCGTCCTTTAGGTCTATTCTTCTTATCTTGAGGAAGAAAAGTCCCTTTTCCACCCATAATCTCAGAAATAATTTCTGCCAGACCAGGTCCAAACAAGGTCATATCTTTATAAGGAAGCGCCAAAAGCTTAGACTTGGAGGTAACATCAGCCGACCAAGATTTAAGCCACAAAGCCCTGCGGGCTAAGACAGTGAAACCAGACAGCTGGCTCCTAGTCTGATAACTTGCATGTTAGCATCAGAAATAAAGTAATTGGCTAATTTGAGAGCCTTAAGCCTATCTTGGATTTCCTCTAACGGAGACTCTTCTAAAATAGAGTCAGACAAGGCATTGCACCATTAAGATGCTGCACTTGCTACAGTGGCAATACAAACTGCAGGTTGCCACTGAAGACCCTGATGAACATACATCTTTTTCAAATAAGCCTCTACCTTCTTGTCCATGGGATCCTTAAAAGAACAACTATCCCCTATAGGGATCGTAGTTCTCTTAGCCAGAGTAGAAATAGCTCCTTCTACTTTAGGCACTGTGTGCCATGAATCCTTAATAGAATCAGCAACAGGAAACATCTTTTTAAAAATAGATGTGAAAAAAGGAATCCCTGGCTTCTGCCATTCCTGTGAAATAATCTCCGTCACACGGTCAGTAACAGGAAACACTTCCACAGTGGAAGGAACATCATAGTAGTTATTAAAAGGACAGTTCATCCAACATTTTTCTCCCCTTTAAATTGTTCCCAATGATTCATTTTACCTGCTGGGGTGTTTTAAATTGTTTACAATATCTCCTTTACCACTAATTTGGCATTTGAAATAGCTGATTTAGCCTGTGGTATCCCAACCTATACTGAAAGTTTCTATACTGGAGTATATTCTATTTAAAAGCCTAAGTAAACACAGCCAGCAGAAGAAATTAAACTCACAGGGGGTGCAGGATAGTTAAGTAATAAAATGATAATTTTCCATTGTTCTCTCTAAGTATTAAGCTTTGGTTTTCTAGACAAATATAAGATAAGGAAGCAAGTCTGTGTACATAAAAGTGATAACATAACAAGATCTGATATTACCTGAAGCTCAACCCATTGTAATAGGCTGTGGTTTAATAGCACAAAACCAGCTACTTCATATACACAAATAAACGGAAAAATGCAATTTCTCATAAATGTTATACTCAAGTAGCTGGTATAACAAGTCATTGAAAATACATTCATATAACAATTTTTTTTACATTGTACTGTCCCTTTAAGTTTACATCAATTTCTTAGGGTTGACAACAACAGAAGAATCAGAGTCGTCCAAAGTAGCCAATACCTCCTTCAACGGGACACGAAGGTGTTCAAGCTTAAATCTGAAGTTAACTTCTTCAGTATCAGGCAAAGGAGTTACACTGTCCAAATCTGAGATCTCACCCTCAAAAGCTACCGAGGTATCCTCCCCATCAGATTTATGAGGAAGGACAACCTGCGTATTAGCAGCTGAAACAGACACCTTAGCATCTGATAAATCTTAAGTCTTCCTCTTGCATTTCCCTAAAACAGGAAAAGCAGATAATTCTGCAGATACCACAGAAGATATCTGAGTAGCAAAACTGAAGGCAAATATACTCCTCCAGGAGGATGAGAGGAACCGCAGGGCACTGCATGTGCCACCAATGAAGCTTGGGACATTTTAGGAGAAAGCTGTGGCATTGCCTGAACAGCATCATCCTGATCGACTTTATTGGGCTCAGAGAGCAACAACTTATCTTTAAATTCAAGAGTTCTAGCTAAGCATACAGCACAGAATTGCATAGGCAAAACAATTTGTTCTTTAAGGCATGACAGAAAATTATCAAAAGACACGAGTCTTGATCCATGTCCATAATAATTAAAAAATATATTTTTAATTATAAATTAAAGTTGATACAGTCACTTTAAGAAACAATGAGCAAGAAAATAAGCTAACAGAGCCAGCGGTGACTCTCACGCTTAAAAAACTTTCAGCTAAAAATATAACTAAGACTGGACCTCTGCACCTTAGCCAAACTGAGGTGTCTTACCTGACCTTGCAACAAACACTCTGCATAAGCAAATAAAGCAGAGAATTCCCCAGTTGATCCAAACACTCTCTTTTTGCCCTTGCGACCGATACTAAGCCCGGAATGAAGGAAACAGAAAACAAGTTGGCCAGTGACTCCGCTCCGTTTACTAAATGCGGAAGAGCGGAAGTCACATGACATATCCGACTAGAGCGAAACCCGGTAAAATTCAAATAAGCCCACATAATCAGGGTTGTCAACATCGTAACCCACGACACACTTTTTACACTGAATCCCAGTGAAGGAATCCCACAATGTTGATGAGTATGAAACAAACCACATGAAACAGTTTTGTTAATATGATTTATGTCCTTTACATTTATATTCAAAGTTTTATTATTGAATCAGGTGAGTTAATCAATTCTGGTTTGCCCTTTATAGTCACAGATATTTTTGTTTGGTAATTCCTGTTAACCTGGTCTTATCTGTCGACAATAACACTGGGTCAATCAGGAATCTGGTAATAATATCATTTTCTTATGGTTTGCCAGGATTATCAGTTTACCTGATTCTTGCCAGCTATGCTAAGAATTTAAATAACAAAAGTTTCTGTTTCTCTATTATACATGAAAGCAAAGGCAAATAAAATATTTTAGTGATTGTTTTCATTAGTTTTAACCTGATAATCATTAAATCATTCTAATGATGTATGCTTATTAATTTGCTTTATTCAAATATTGTTTATTATTTCCAATAATTCTTTTAATAAACTAAGTTTGATAATTGATCTGGTCTCAGTTTAATTAATAGACAAATCAGAACTAAAAGGATTCAGGTTTTCTATGTATTATCCTTTGCAAATGATATAATTCAGGGTGTTATTAAATTGCACACATTGTCCCTGCAAAGTTAGTAACCGCTATTATATATATAATGAGTTACATTATCAGAATTATATAGAGATTCCATAATATTTATTGTGTCTAAAAACATAATACACTTTGCGGGTACACTACTGAAATAATAAATAATAAAAATAACAATAATAAGGATAATATTCACAACATTATATTTATAACAAATATAAATGTACTAAGCAACCAGTCACTGTTTAGAATGTTGTAGGATACTGTAGTATGCACTCAAACCTCTCTACAGTTTTTATAGTTATGTTATAGGAAAAGTTAAGCAAATAAAGAAATGTCATTTCAAATTAGTTTTTTTTTCACATTGCTGGAGGTCAGTAGTCGATAAATAGAGAGCCCCTGTGTAAGGCCCCCAGACACCTAATACACAATGATGACAAATATTATTTATGTAACTATAAATATTATTAGTAGTATTACTAATTACATCAGCTATGTGCCCTATTTAGACCACAAATCAGACAAATGACCATTTAAATGCCAAGGTTAGACCTTAGATCATTTGCATGACCCCTGTAACCTCTTTTCTATATCAGTTCTGTCCTTCTGACTGTTGCCTTAGATACTTGCAGGGGAATGTAATGAAAGAAACCCCCACTAAAAGTGTCCTTTTGGTTTGCCCTATTGAACAGTTGCAATGAGGATATCTGATTATTTTTGGCCCCAGTTCTTTTGCACCGGCTGTGCCACCTGTTCTGCTTCAACTGTTGATAAAGTCAAATTACATAGGGAGAGAACAGGTAGGAGGGATCTTTAATTATCTCTGCAGGATATTGTAGAGAAAAAATAATACAGAATCATCCAACAGTAGGAGAATGTTCCGCAGTTGGGTAAGGCAGCGAAGGTTCTGCAACAGTGAAACACTCATAACGTAGGTGCTGTGGAGTTGGATATAAAGGTTTAAACAGGTTGATCAATAAATAAAAAATAGTTCACATATAATGCATAGATTAGGACAACTGAGCATAAATAAATGTTTTTTTAAATTATATTTTTATTGAGGTTTAAAGTCTGAAACAGTACAGACTAACAGTTAACAGTTACCATTCATAGATACAAATCCTGTTGAATAGTCATAAACACAACTAGAACAAAAACATTAACATAAATATATGCAAGTGAACAAGCCAGGTACATTTCCAACAGAAAAACAGTATGGGCCAGATTACACGTGGAGTGATATTTAGTGCTTTCTTTAGAGCGCTAATTGTACAAGAAGTAAACGTTTTGCATGCGTCGGGTTGTGCTCATATTATGAGTTGAAAGTAAAAAGTTATCGCTCTCGCGCTAACCTGAAGCATGCAAAAAGCCAAAATTAGAATATTGCACACAATATATCCTATTCCCCCATTAAAGTCAATGGAGCAAAAAAAGTGTGTGGGGGGGGGGAACACCCCACTCTCGCGCTAACCCGACAAGAAAATAGGAATATTTCACATTTCAATGTTCTTCACATAGAAGAATATGTTCTATTTATTTGGAAATACATATTTCTACATATATCTGATGCTAATTTGGTACTATATATATATATATATATATATATATATATATATATATATATATACATATATACAGTATATATACCTATTTATAGATAATTATATATAGGGATAGAATATATATACGAATATCTATTTATAAAGAAATAGAACATATTCAGCTATATGCAGAACATTGAACTGTGAAATATTTACAGCAAATACAAAGTATAACACTTATCGTTATTATTTTACTACTTAACTGCAAAGGGCTCCAATGCACTTATATATGTCTATATATGTGTACGTATGTATATATATATATATATATATATATATATATATATAATTTTTTATCCTCAAATAATAGATATGTCCAGAAAATGGAGGGCACTTTGGTTACTTGAAAGCCTGTGAGCGCCCTCCATTTTCTGGACATATATATATATATATATATATATATATATATACACAGAAATACATATACATATTTAGACATGTATATGTATGTATGTCTATGTTAAAGCCCTTTGCCTTCCTGTTTTTTTTGTAACAACTGAAATCTCATATCTTTGAGTCCTCATAACGTTTATATGCAATATTTTTTTAAAATAATTTTTATTAGGAGTGTAACTGTACTTTGTAATGTATTGTTGATGTTTTTGTGACACTTTTGTTTTGCAAAACAGTTAACCATAGCTCTGAGGACACGCTAACCCGACGAGCGTTAACTTTAATTGCGCTCAAGCAATCGAGTTTACTTTCAAATTGTAATATGAGTGCAATTTAACTTGCACGCAAACACATGTGAAAACCTGATATCGCTCGCGTGCAAACGATAGAACTTCACTATATTGTACTCACAAACATAAGTTGTTAAAAAAGCCTAAGTAAAAAAAAACTTTTCAGTCCGTGTGAATGAGATACTGCTGGAGTCCTCTGTCATGTGCTCCTGATCGTGCAAGCCATAGTGTGACGCCTATTCTATCTACTCCCACAAGGCACACACACACAGTTCACCTCAATGTGTTTCCCAGACGCTTTCTCAAAGGATACTGTGGGATTTCTAATTATATATAAATGAAGTAAGGGTGACCTCTAGTGGTCAATCAATAAAATAGCTCCTATTTAGGAACAAATTATCAACACAATATTATTCCAATAAAATATAAGCTACCCTTACAAATGTCTATAAAATATTAATACATAAAACCATAAATATACCATTGATTAGAGAAAAATATAATAATATCATATATCATAAATCAATATTAGTAAAAATAAATCCCAAATATAGGGATAATTATTTTCTCATGTCAAAGACATTTAATTCATCGTTATAAACTCTTTCTTTTAAATTAAAGTATAAATTCTATACAAAAGCTGCAATATCAATATCCACATTAAGACCCCTGGGTTCTAAGGATCCGAACCTATGGATCCAAAACGTTTCTCTTTGTCTAAGTGCTAATAAACGGCAACCTCCTCTGATATCCCTGGGTACTATTTCTATACCTTTGATAGTTAAAGTTGCAGGGTCACAATTGTGTTTCTCACAAAAATGTTTTGGAACACTATATTTCAACAATGTTTTTTTATATTTGAGTGATGTTCACTGAAGCATTTATATAAATAATAATTCTTCCCCCCGTGGCCTTAGATATAAAAGAAGATCCCCTCTGTGGATCTACAAATTTACACATTGGGCATCTTTTTTTGGTGACATTTATATGTGCCCTTTAGTGTTAAGAAATTACTTAGTGCTAGATAATACCTTAAATTTGTATTCCTTCTAAAAACCATATTAGTTCTTTCATCTAAATGGTCTTTCAATAATGGATCCCCTTTTATTAAGGACCAATACTTATTTAAAATCCCTCTCAATTTGTAAAACAATATTAAAGAGAGTTTTTAGAAATCCCTATTTTCCTTAACTATAGTTTAAAGTCCCCAACTAACATCAAAATACGAAGTTTAAAGAGTCTCCCTCAATAAGTAACACAATGGCTATTGGCAGAGGCGTAACTAAAAACCGCAGGGCTCCGGTGCAAGAATCCATGAAGGCCCCCCCCACAAAAAAAGCATGATTTTGATACATTTTGTGCAGCCCACTAGTTCAGGCCAAACCTGAAAAATCTTGCGTCACACGCAGTGCAGCAAATCAATTTTTGCAGAGTACACACTATGCATTAATAACATTAAACAGCTTTCTAAATAATTTTGACTATAGAAAGAGTATATTTATGCTTTGAAGAACTGCCTGTAGATAGGAAAGCTATATGAAAACACACTGAGCAGCCTATGAGATTTAGTAATTTTTTTTCACCTTATAACATTTGTAATTAGAACTAGTTCTAATTAATTACTGTTTTCCACACATTTCTGGCAATACACTTTATGTAAAGGTTTCTATCTTTCCCACAAAGTACACTTCTGACTAATGTTTGTATCTATACACAAAGCTAACAGTGTCTAAGAATAATAAGCAGCTCAGAGCATAAACATAATCTAATGCACATATGCTTTGTGAGACTTGTTGGAGAGAGCTCACAACGTGCAAATTCCTCCCAATTCACAGTTTAGACCAAACACAAACTACTTGAAGCAAAATTAAATCTAAAGTTTTTCTTTTATGTTTCAGATAGAGAAATCAATTTTAAACAATTATCCAGTTTGCTTCTATTATCTAATTTGCTTAATTCTCGTGGTATCCTTTTTTGAAAAAACATTAATGCACAAGGGTGAGCCAATAATATGAGGTATATATGTGCAGTCACCAATAATTAGAGACTGAGCCTACCTAGGTATGCTTTTCTACAAAGACTACCAAGAGAACAAAACAAATTAGATAATAGACGTAAATTAGAAAGTTGTTTAAAATCACATGCTCTTACTCAATCATTCAAAAAATGGGTTTCTTGTCCCTTTGAGCCATGCTGCAAGGTGCCACACACATAAAACAAGTGATTAAATAAAGTGAACAGCTGCTCAGACCTTACTACGACTGCTGCTGTCTTATAGGCGTCTAATTGTTGTTTACTGACATAAAGTTCTTGAACTCAATTTTAGGTACCATAGATAAATCATTGCAATCAGAAGCAATAATGCCACGTTTACTCTAGGCAGACTATTCACAACAGCTATGGGGTAAATGGTCACCTTGCAGGAGTTTAGAAAGCATTCAGGATGTCCAAACATAATATCTCAAACTGATAGATGGGGTATAGAGCAAGGCTTGACAAATTTGTCTAAAATGTAAGAGCCAGTAATTTACTGGGCAGCCATATGATTATCTATCTATATAATAAATACACAGATGTTTATATATCTATCTCTCTGAGGAAAGTATCCCCTTCCTCAGACGTCCCCGAAACGTCACTACTTCACAGTAAAGGATTTTTTTTTTAAAAACAGAGAGTGCAGGTTTGGTTTGTCTCATCTGTATATATACTAGCACCTTGGCAGCTGCTGGACTGAATGAGAGTGCACATCCTGGCTAAATATATGTATATATATATATATATATATATATATATATATATATATATATATATATATATATATATATATATACATACATACAGTATCTCACACTCACATACAGTATCTCACACCCCTCACATTTTTGTAAATATTTTATTATTTCTTTTCATGTGACAACACTGAAGAAATGACACTTTGCTACAATGTAAAGTAGTGAGTGTACAGCCTGTATAACAGTGTAAATTTGCTGTCCCCTCAAAATAACTCAACACACAGCCATTAATGTCTAAACCGTTGACAACAAAAGTGAGTACACCCCTAAGTGGAAATGTCCAAATTGGGCCCAAAGTGTCAAAATTTTGTGTGGCCACTATTATTTTCCAGCACTGCCTTAACCCTCTTGGGCATGGAGTTCACCAGGGCTTCATAGGTTGCCACTGGAGTCCTCTCCTACTCCTCCATGACGACATCACGGAGCTGGTGGATGTTAGAGACCTTGCACTCCCCCACCTTCCGTTTGAGGATGCCCCACAGATGCTCAATAGGGATTAGGTCTGAAGACATGCTTGGCCTGTCCATCACCTTTACCCTCAGCTTCTTTAGCAAGGCAGTGGTCATCTTGGAGGTGTGTTTGGGGTCTTTATCATGTTGGAATACTGCCCTGCGGCCCAGTCTCCGAAGGGAGAGGATCATGCTCTGGTTCAGTATGTCACAGTAGATGTTGGCATTCATGGTTCCCTCAATGAACTGTAGCTCCCCAGTGCCGGCAGCACTCATGCAGGCCCAGACCATGACACTCCCACTACCATGCTTGATTGTAGGCAAGACACACTTGTCTTTGTACTCCTCACCTGGTTGCCGTCACACACGATTGACACCATCTAAACCAAATAAGTTTATCTTGGTCTCATCGGACCACAGGACATGGTTCCAGTAATCCATGTCCTTAGTCGGCTTGTCTTCAGCAAATTGTTTGCGGGCTTTCTTGTGCATCATCTTTAGAAGAGGCTTCCTTCTGGGACAACAGCTATGCAGACCAATTTGATGCAGTGTGCGGCAAATGGTCTGAGCACTGACAGGCTGACCCCCCACCCTTCTGGCAGCACTCATACGTCTATTTCCAAAAGACAACCTCTGGATATGACGCTGAGCATATGCACTCAACTTCTTTGATCGACCATGGCGAGGCCTGTTCTGAGTGGAACCTGTCATGTGAAACCGCTGTATGGTCTTGCCCACCGTGCTGCAGCTCAGTTTAAGGGTCTTGGCAATCTTCTTAAAGCCTAGGTCATCTTTATGTAGAGCAACAATTCTTTTTTTCAGATCCTCAGAGAGTTGTTTGCCATAAGGTGCCATGTTGAACTTCCAGTGACCAGTATGAGAGAGTGTGAGAGCGATAACACCAAATTTAACACACCTGCTCCCCATTCACACCTGAGACCTTGTAACACTAACGAGTCACATGACACAGGGAGGGAAAATGGCTAAATGGGCCCAATTTGGACATTTCCACTTAGGGGTGTACTCACTTTTGTTGCCAACGGTTTAGACATTAATGGCTGTGTGTTGAGTTATTTTGAGAGGACAGCAAATTTACACTGTTATACAGGCTGTACACTCACCACTTTACAGTGTTGTCACATGAAAAAATATAATAAAATATTTTCAAAAATGTGAGGGGTGTACTCACTTTTGTGAGTTACTGTATATATATATATATATATATATATATATATATATATATATATATATATATATATATATATGTATACACATAAATACACACACACACACATATATACATATATATATATATATATACACACACACAAATATATATTTATATATATTTTTATATATATATATATATATATATATATATAAAAATACATATTTAGACATGTATATGTATGTATCTCAATTTTAAAGCCCTTTGCCTGCCTTTTTTTTTATAACTTTTTTTAAATATAATTTATATTAGATAGTGTTATTATGAGTGTAACTAGGCTTTAGATATGTGCATGATCAAAAAATTTGTTTCGGTTCGGTTCGGATCGATTCGGAGGTTTCCGAATTTCGTTTCGGATCGTTTAGAATTCGGAAAACTTCGAATGAATTTGTTTCGGATTCGAAAATATTCGGCTGGATTCGGTTCGATTCGGAATTTCGGTATGTGTGCTGTGTATTAGACTAGTATTATGTCTGTATATTAGGTTCGATCCGAATCTCCGAATTTTCTGAATTTCCGAATAGAAACGAACCGAATTGCACATAACATAAAGCTCTTAACTACAGTGCTAAAAAGTACACTAACACCCATAAACTACCTAATAACCCCTAAACCGAGGCCCCCCCACATTGCAAACACTAAAATAAAAAAAATTAACCCCTAAACTGCCGATCGGACACCGCCGCCACCTACATTATACCTATGAACCCCTAATCTGCTGACCCTAACATCACCGACACCAACATTATATTTATTAACCCCTAATCTGCCCCCCCAATGTCGCCGCCACCTACCTACACTTATTAACCCCTATTCTGCCGCCCCCAACGTTGCCGCTACTATAATAAAGTTATTAACCCCTAAACCTAAGTCTAACTCTAACACCCCCCTAAATTAAATATAATTTAAATAAATCTAAAAAAATTACTATAATTAAATAAATTATTCCTATTTAAAACTAAATACTTACCTATAAAATAAACCATAAGATAGCTACAATATAACTAATAGTTACATTGTAGCTATTTTAGGATTTATATTTATTTTACAGGTAACTTTGTATTTATTTTACAATAACTATTAAATACAGGGAGTGCAGAATTATTAGGCAAGTTGTATTTTTGAGGATTAATTTTATTATTGAACAACAACCATGTTCTCAATGAACCCAAAAAACTCATTAATATCAAAGCTGAATATTTTTGGAAGTAGTTTTTAGTTTGTTTTTAGTTTTAGCTATTTTAGGGGGATATCTGTGTGTGCAGGTGACTATTACTGTGCATAATTATTAGGCAACTTAACAAAAAACAAATATATACCCATTTCAATTATTTATTTTTACCAGTGAAACCAATATAACATCTCAACATTAACAAATATACATTTCTGACATTCAAAAACAAAACAAAAACAAATCAGTGACCAATATAGCCACATTTCTTTGCAAGGACACTCAAAAGCCTGCCCTCCATGGATTCTGTCAGTGTTTTGATCTGTTCACCATCAACATTGCGTGCAGCAGCAACCACAGCCTCCCAGACACTGTTCAGAGAGGTGTACTGTTTTCCCTCCTTGTAAATCTCACATTTGATGATGGACCACAGGTTCTCAATGGGGTTCAGATCAGGTGAACAAGGAGGCCATGTCATTAGATTTTCTTCTTTTATACCCTTTCTTGCCAGCCACGCTGTGGAGTACTTGGACGCGTATGATGGAGCATTGTCCTGCATGAAAATCATGTTTTTCTTGAAGGATGCAGACTTCTTCCTGTACCACTGCTTGAAGAAGGTGTCTTCCAGAAACTGGCAGTAGGACTGGGAGTTGAGCTTGACTACATCCTCAACCCGAAAAGGCCCCACAAGCTCATCTTTGATGATACCAGCCCAAACCAGTACTCCACCTCCACCTTGCTGGCGTCTGAGTCGGACTGGAGCTCTCTGCCCTTTACCAATCCAGCCACGGGCCCATCCATCTGGCCCATCAAGACTCACTCTCATTTCATCAGTCCATAAAACCTTAGAAAAATCAGTCTTGAGATATTTCTTGGCCCAGTCTTGACGTTTCAGCTTGTGTGTCTTGTTCAGTGGTGGTCGTCTTTCAGCCTTTCTTACCTTGGCCATGTCTCTGAGTATTGCACACCTTGTGCTTTTGGGCACTCCAGTGATGTTGCAGCTCTGAAATATGGCCAAACTGGTGGCAAGTGGCATCTTGGCAGCTGCACGCTTGACTTTTCTCAGTTCATGGGCAGTTATTTTGCGCCTTTTTCCACACGCTTCTTGCGACCCTGTTGACTATTTTGAATGAAACGCTTGATTGTTCGATGATCACGCTTCAGAAGCTTTGCAATTTTGAGAGTGCTGCATCCCTCTGCAAGATATCTCACTATTTTTGACTTTTCTGAGCCTGTCAAGTCCTTCTTTTGACCCATTTTGCCAAAGGAAAGGAAGTTGCCTAATAATTATGCACACCTGATATAGGGTGTTGATGTCATTAGACCACACCCCTTCTCATTACAGAGATGCACATCACCTAATATGCTTAATTGGTAGAAGGCTTTCGAGCCTATACAGCTTGGAGTAAGACAACATGCATAAAGAGGATGATGTGGTCAAAATACTCATTTGCCTAATAATTCTGCACTCCCTGTAGTTAATAACTATTTAATAACTACCTAGTTAAAATAATTACAAAATTACCTGTAAAATAAATCCTAACCTAAGTTACAAATACACCTAACACTACACTATCAATAAATTAATTAAATAAATTAACTACAATTATCTAAACTAAAATACAATTAAATAAACTAAACTATATTACAAAAGAAACAAACACTAAATTACAAAAAATACAAAAATTGGATCAGCCAATAGAATCCTACCTTAATTCTGAATGGCTGATAGAATCCTATCAGCCAATCGGAATTCGAGGGACGCCATCTTGGATGACATCATTTAAAGGAACCGTCATTCTTCGTTAGGACATCGGGAAAGAAGAGGATGGCTCCGCGTCGGCTGGATAGAAGATGGCTCTGCTCCGCTCCGGAAGGATGAAGATAGAAGATGCCGCCTGGATGAAGATGTCTGCCGGTCCAGATGTCCTCTTCTGCCCGTATAGGATGAAGACTTCTGCCGGTCCGGATGTCCTCTTCTGCCCCATCGGTGCCCGGCTGGGTGAACACGGCTCAAGGTAGGGTGATCTTCAATGGGGTAGTGTTAGGTTTTTTTAAGGGGGGATCGGGTGGGTTTTAGAGAAGGGGTGTGTGGGTGGTGGGTTGTAATGTTGGGGGGGTATTGTATTTCTTTTTTTTTTACAGGTAAAAGAGCTGATTACTTTGGGGCAATGTCCCGCAAAAAGCCCTTTTAAGGGCTGGTAAAAGAGCTGAATACTTTGTAATTTAGTTTAGGATAGGGAATTTTATTATTTTGGTGGGCTTTTTTATTTTATTAGGGGATTAGATTAGGTATAGATATAGGTAAGTATTTAGTTTTAAATAGGAATAATTTATTTAATTATAGTAATTTTATTTAGATGTATTAAAAATAGATTTAAGTTAGGGGGGTGTTAGGGTTAGGATTAGACTTAGGTTTAGGGGATAAAAACTTTATTATAGTAGCGGCAACGTTGGGGGCGGCAGATTAGGGGTTAATAATTGTAGGTATGTGGCGGCGATGTTAGGGAGGGCAGATTAGGGGTGAATAAAATTTTTATAGTGTTTGCGAGGCGGGAGTGCGGCGGTTTAGGGGTTAATACATTTATTATAGTGGCGGCGATGTCCGGTCGGCAGATTAGGGGTTAATAATTGTAGGTAGGTGGCGGCAACATTGGGGGCGGCAGATTAGGGGTTAATAAATATAATATAGGTGTCGGCGATGTTAGGGGCAGCAGATTAGGGGTTCATAGGGATAATGTAGGTGGTGGCGGTGTCCGGAGCGGCAGATTAGGGGTTAATAGTATAATGCAGGTGGGGACGATGTTGGGGGCGGCAGATTAGAGGTTAATAAGTGTAAGGTTAGGGGTGTTTAGACTCGGGGTTCATGTTAGGGTGTTAGGTGTAGACTTAGAAAATGTTTCCCCATAGGAAACAATGGGGCTGCGTTAGGAGCTGAACGCTGCTTTTTTGCAGGTGTTAGGTTTTTTCAGCCATCTCAGCCCCATTGTTTCCTATGGGGAAATAGTGCACAAGCACGTTTTTCCAGCTTACTGCTACCGTAAGCAACGCTGGTATTACAGGTAGAAGTGGAGCTAAATTTTGCTCAACGCTCACTTTTCTGAGGCTAATGCAGTCATTCAGAAAACTTGTGATACCAGCGCCGTTTAAAGTGAGCGCTGGAAAAAAAGGAGCATTAGCTCCGCAAGTTTTTACCTACAAAACTTGTAATCTAGCCGTAAGATAGTAGAGAACGAAGAAAATTTGATAATAGGAGTAAATTAGAAAGTTGTTTAAAATTGCATGCTCTATCTGAATCATGAAAGAAAAAATTTGGGTTCAGCGTCTCTTTAACTAGAGTTCTGAAGCTGTGCTATCCCAACATGCGTTAAATTATTAAATTGCGCTTAAACGTTTACTTTCAACCTATAATAAGCACGCTACTTCCCATGCGCGCAAAAAAATGCAATTAACCCCCTTTCACTTGCACGCACCAGTTAGCGTGCCAATCGTAATCCATCTCTAACTAAGGAAACCTTCTGGTACATAGATAGGGCCACTTTCAGACCCCATAATTAATATATATTATAATAAATCAGCAGAAGGCATAATGAACTAGAAAAGCATAAGAAATATAGAATATAAATTATTTTATAGGCTACTCTTGGGCATTCTAGATCTCTATAATATATACACACATGACATCAACAAAAGTGATACAAATAAACATTAGAAGTATAAAAAAGTCCATAAATATTTCACAATCCAATATTTTTCACATAGCTTATTATGTCCTAAATAGTTTTAAAAAGATATATATACATACATATAAAATCATCTATATAGATATATTTATTTTAACAAAAAGCCATTAGATATATATATATATATATATATATATATATATATATATATATATATATATATATATATATATATATATACATAAATATGTATTTAAGAATAAATAGGACCTATTCTATGTGAAGAACATTGGAATGTGAAATATTAATATCTCATGTCGGGTTAGCGCACTTGAGAAAACGTAATCAAGTTTGCGCGACTTCTTGGGTGTTTTTTTCCACTTGACTCCATTGAAGTCTATGGGGGAATATGTTATCGTGGTTCCAACCTAAGCTTTTTTTGCGCACGTCAGATAAATGATAGTGCAAAAACATTTTACATTCAACTTGTATTACGCAAGCAAAAAGCGCTCCACTCGTAATCTAGCCCATTGTTAGCTAAATGTGCATTGTTTTGCAGTCCAAAAAACACCACCCTTGATGAACCACTAAAGTGTTGTTTATCTTATCTCCTTTCCTGTGAATAATGAGGGGCACATAAACATGATCTCTCACATATCAAACAATCACTGTAAAACATGTAAAGGGCAGATTGTAGGAGAATTAGGATGTTTTTAGCATGTACTCCAGTCTCTCTAGGGGCAATAGAAATAACATAATTTATGTAAGAACTTACCTGATAAATTAATTTCTTTCATATTGGCAAGAGTCCATGAGCTAGTGACGTATGGGATATACATTCCTACCAGGAGGGGCAAAGTTTCCCAAACCTTAAAATGCCTATAAATACACCCCTCACCTCACCCACAATTCATTTTAATGAATAGCCAAGAAGTGAAGTGATAAGAAAGGAGCGAAAGCTTCAAAAATAAAATCATAACCACCACAAAAAAGGGTGGGCCTCATGGACTCTTATATGAAAGAAATGAATTTTTCAGGTAAGTTCTTACATAAATTATGTTTTCTTTCATGTAATTAGCAAGAGTCCATGAGCTAGTGACGTATGGGATAGCAGATACCCAAGATGTGGAACTTCCACGCAAGAGTCACTAGAGAGGGAGGGATAAAATAAAGACAGCCAATTCCGCTGAAAACATTAATCCACTACCCAATCAAAAGTTTCAATTTTTTAATGAAAAAAACTGAAATATAAGCAGAAGAATCAAACTGAAACAGCTGCCTGAAGTACTATTCTACCAAAAACTGCTTCTGAAGAAGAGAAAACATCAAAATGGTAGAATTTAGTAAAAATATGCAAAGAAGACCAAGTCATTGCTTTGCAAAATCTGAACAACTGAAGCTTCATTCTTAAAAGTCCAGGAAATAGAAACTGACCTAGTAGAATGAGCCGTAATCCTCAGAGGCGGGGATTAACCCGACTCCAAATAAGCATGATGAATCAAAAGCTTTAACCAAGATGCCAAAGAAAAGGCAGAAGCCTTCTGACCTTCCTAAAACCAGAAAAGATAACAAATAGACTAGAAGTCTGTCTGAAATCTGAATAGCTTCAACATAATATTTCAAAACTCTTACCACATCCAAAGAATGTAAGAATCTTACCAAAGAATTCTTAGGATTAGGACACAAGGAAGGGGCAATAATCCCTCTACTAATGTTGTTAGAATTCACAACTTCAGGTAAAAATTTAAATGAGGACAGCAAAAACCACCTTATCCTGATGAAAAATCAGAAAAAGGAGATTTACAAGAAAGAACAGATAATTCAAAAACTGTTCTAGCTGAAGAGATGTCTAAAAAGAACAATACTTTCCATGAAAGTAATTAATGTCCAAAGAAAGCATATGCTCAAAATAGAAGAGCCTGTAAAGCCTTCAGAACCAAAATAAGACTCCAAGGAGGAGAAATTGGCTTAATGACAGGCTTGATACGAACCAAAGCCTGAACAAAACAATGAATATCAGAAAGATTTAGCAATTCTTACTGTGAAACAGCACAGAAAAAGCAGAGATTTGTCCTTTCAAGGAACATGCAGACAAAACCTTATTAAGAACTATAAAATCCTACGAATTCTAAAAGAATGCCAAGAGAATTCATAAGAAGAGCATCATGAGATGTAAATCTTCCAAACTCGATAATAAATCCTACTAGACACAGATTTACGAGCCTGCAACATAGTATTAATCACTTTAAACTTCTATGACTAAGTACTAAGCGTTAAATTTTCATACCATCAAATTAATAATTTGAATTCCTGATAAAAAAAACGAATGTTAAGATATAAGGTCTGGCCTTAAAGGAAGTAACCAAGATTGGCAACTGGACATCCGAACAAGAACCATATACCAAAACCTGTGTGGCCATGCTGGAGCCACCAGCCACACCAAAGATTGCTCTCTGATGATTTAGAAAAATCACTCTAAAAAGAAGAACCAGAGATGAAAAAATATAGGCAGATTGATAATTCCAAAGAAGTGTTAATGCATACACTACTTCCGCCTGAGGATCCCAGGACCTGAATAGGCCCCTGGGAAGTTCCTTGCTTAGATGAGATGCTATCAGATCTATTTCTGGAAGCCCTCACATCTGAAAAAATTGAAAAACATATCTGGGTAAAGAGACTAATCTCCCGGATGTAAAGCTTGAGAGATAATGCGCTTCCCAATTGACTATACCTGGGAAAAAGACCACAGAAATTAGATAGGAGCTGGATTTAGCCCAAGCAAATATCCGAGATACTTCTGTCACAGCCTAAGGACTGATAGTCCCACCCTGATGATTGACATACGCCACAGTTGTGACATTGTCTGAAAAAACGTCTCTTCTTCAAAAAGAAACCAAACTGAAGAACTCTGAGAATGCACGGAGTTCCAAAATATCAAATGGTAATCTCGCCTCCTGAGATTTCCAAACCCCTTGTGCTGACAAAGATCCTCAGACAGTCTCCCAACCTAAAAGACTCGCATCTGTAGAGATCATGGTCCAGGTTAAAAGAACCGAAGAGACCTGTAGAACTAAATGATGGTGATCTTAACCAATGAATCAAAGATAGTTAAACATTAGGATTCAAAGATATAAAAAGTGAAATCCTAGAATCCCTGCACCATTATTCAGCATAAAAAACTGGAAAGGTTTCCTATGAAATGAGCAAAGGGAATCGAATCCAATGCTGCAGCCATGAAACCTAAAACTTCCATGCATATATAGCAACTTGAAGGAAATAATAGAGACTGAAGGTTCCGACAAACGGAACCCAATAAACTTGTCACTTGTCTGTTAGAGACAAAAACATTGACACAATCTATCTGGAAACCTAAAAAAAGGTGACCCTTGTGTGAGGAAACAAGGAACTTTTGATAAAAAGATCCTCTAACCATGTCTTGAAGAAACAACAAAGTTGAATCGTATGAGATTCCACAGAACGAAAAGACTGAACCAGTACCACAATACCGTCCAAATAAGGAACACTGAGAACCTTGAAAAGATTCTTAGAGCTGTCGCTAGACCAGAAGGAAAAACAACAAATTGGTAATGCTTGTAAAAAAAAAGAGAATCTCAGAAAATAAAAATAATATGAATGAAAACAGAAAATGAAGATATGCATCTATTGTATCTATTGTAGACAAATAATGCCATCACTGACCAAAAAAGGCAGAATAGACCATATAAACACCATTCTAAAAGATGGTACACTTATATGACAGTTCAAAAAGATTTTCTATCTTTGGAACAATGAATAGTCTTGAATAAAACCCCAAAACCCAGTTCCTAAAATGAAACTGGAAAAAATACCCCAGAAAACTCCAGGTCTGAGACACACTTCAGGAAAGTGTTAGTCTTACTGAAATAGCTGGAATATGATAGAGAAAAAAGACTTCTCACAGACGGTTTTACTCTGAAACCTATTCTGTACCCAAAGTTTAAGAAGTTTGGATCGAATAGAACCAAACAAATTGCAAAAAAGTCTTAACCTGCCCTTTACCAGCCAAGCTGGAATAAGAATCGCACCTACATGCAAATTTGGGGAGCTGACTTTGAACTTTTTAAAAAGGCTTAATTGAATGAAGAAAAAAACTTCCAATTATAAACATGTTACTTGGGGAAGAATTCAGGATTCCGTTCCTTAGTAAGAACAGAAAACTAAAATAAGCTTAAAGTTTTAGTCTTAGAACTCAATCTTGAAGCCCAGAGTAACAGTTAAATAATTGAATCCAATTATGAACCAAATAATTGAATATCTTGGAAAAAAAGAAATATGGATTTTAGAAATCAAATTAGCATTCCAAGACTGAAATCACAAAGTTCTTCTAGCTAAAATAGCTAAAGACATAGATTAAACCTCATTTGCGAAAATATTTAATAAAAAGACAACACAAATGAAATTATTAGCATGTTATTCAAGTTAAAGACAACACACTGGACTTGCACAATCAACAAATGCAAGATAACAAGACAATGCCATAGCACTTAGTCTGAACTTCAAATAAGTAGAAGATTTTGTCCTTTTAACAATGCAAAACAAATCATAATCCGATACTTGATCTTAAAGTATCCAACCAGGAAGATGCAGCAATTGCAACATCAGCCAAATAAATTACAGGTCTAAGAAAAAGTACCTGAAAATAATTTTCCTTAAATAAGATACGACCATCTGAAGGAAAAAAATAAATACTATTTGCTATAAGAATAATAGTATATTTAGCAGGAGTAGAGATAGCCCCATTAACTTAGGGAATCTTTCCTCAAAACTGAAAATTAACTGCCGACAAAGAATACAATTTAAAAACCTTAAAGAAGGACTAAAAGAAAATTCTCAGCCTATTCCATTCCCTAGTATCAGGAACTGAAAAAAAACCTCTGAAGAAACCACAGAAGATAAATAAGCAGAATTTAAATGTTAGCTAGTCTTTAAAATCAAAAAGAACTAGATATTTCAATATCCAAAATAATCAACACCTTTTGAACAAAGAACAAATGTACTCTATTAAAGAAAAAAAGTAGATTTGTTAGTGTCAATATCTGATGAAGAAAAATTCTGAATGAGAAAAAAAGCACCATCAGAGAAGGATAATTCATTATGTTGTTGGTCATTTGAAACTTCATCAACTAAAAAAGAAGTTTGAAAAAGACCTAAAAATTTTATTAGAAGGCGGGACGTCAGACAAAGCCTTTAAAATAGAATCAGAAAAATAATCTTATAAATTTCTAAGTATATCTTGTACATAAGATATAAAAAGAATACCAATATATATATAAAGCATAAATACTAATGGATTCTGCATGTAAAAGTTTATCATGATAACTTATTACAAACCATAGCTAAAGATAAACATTCATAACATTAAAATAAATGAACTTAGCTTTGGTAGGACTGATATCAGTCAACAGGAATCCCTCAGCATTTCTTGATACAGGAACAGTGTTTTGAATATCTTGCAATATGTAATAGAAAAAAACAACATATAAAGCAAAATTATCAAATTCCTTAAATGACAGTTTCAGGAATGGGAAAAAATGCAAAATAAACAAGCCTCTAGCAACCAGAAGCAACAAAAAAGTGAGACTTAAATAATGTGAGAAAAAAGTGGAACAAGTATGACGCCCACTTTTTTTGGTGCCAAGTATGACGCCCACATTATTGGCGCTAAGTACAACGCCCATATTTTTTGGCGCCAAGTATAACACCATTTCCTCTGACGTCGAAACCAACGCCCACATTTTTTGGCGCAAAAAAAGTCTGAATACACATGCGTCAAAAGAATGACGTAACTACAAACAACTTCCCAACTTCCGGCGTCAACTAAATGACAAAATTTTGCGCCAAAAAAGTTCGCGCCAAGAATGACGCAATAAAATGAAGCATTTTCTGCCCCCGCGAGCCTAACAGCCCGCAGGGAAAAATAGTCAATTGAAAATTTTCAAGGTAAGAAAAAAATATTTATTCATATGCATTATCCCAAATAATGAAACTGACAGTCTGAATGAAGGAATACTGATTATCCTGAATCATGGCAAATATAAGTTTAAAGACATATATTTAGAACTTTACATATAAAGTGCCCAACCATAGCTTAGAGTGTCACAAAAAATAAAACTTACTTACCCCAGGACACTCATCTACATATAGTAGATAGCAAAACCAGTACTGAAACGAGAATCAGTAGAGGTAATGGTATATAAGAGTATATCGTCGATCTGAAAAGGGAGGTAGGAGAAGAAATCTCTACGACCAATAACAGAGAACCTATGAAATAGATCCCCTAGAGGAAGACCATTGTATTCAAATAGGCAATACTCTCTTCACATCCCTCTGACATTCACTGCACTCTGAGAGGAAAACCGGGCTTCAGCCTGCTGCGAAGCGCATATCAACGTATAATCTAGCACAAACTTACTTCACCACCTCCATGGGAGGCAAAGTTTGTAAAACTGAATTGTGGGTGTGGTGAGGGGTGTATTTATAGGCATTTTAAGGTTTGGGAAACTTTGCCCCTCCTGGTAGGAATGTATATCCCATACGTCACTAGCTCATGGACTCTTGCTAATTACATGAAAGAAAATACAATTTAGGTATAGATATAAAATAAAGGAAAAGCAGAAATTGCATATGGCAGCTATTGCCGTTGACCCAATCAGCAGCGCTAGTCACATGAATCAGCTGTGCCACCAGCGCTGCTGATTGGAACAGCAGTTTCTGCTTGGGATCGCAGTACTCTGCGGGTCCCAAGTGGGACTTTATGTGATTAACCCCTTTACAGGGGTTAAAGGGACAGTCAACACCAGAATTTTTGTTTTTTAAAAAGATAATCCCTTTATTACCCATTACCCAGTTTTGCACAGCCAACAGTTATAATAATACAAGTTTTACCTGTGTAATTACCTTGTATTTAAGCCTCTGCAAACTGCCCCCTTATTTCAGTTCTTTTGACAGACTTGCATTTTAGCCAATCAGTGCTTACTCCTAGGTAACTTCATGCATGAGCTCAATGTTATTTATATGACACACATGAACTAATGTCCTCTAGTGGTGAAAAACTGTCAAAATGAATTCAGATTAGAGGTGGCTCCTGTCTCTTTTTTCCATAGCTTTACTATAGCCAATCCTGCCTTATTTACATTTTTATTATAGGTGGCAGTTTCAATAGGCAAATGATAAAATAAAGGAGCTGTTTTTTTTTTTTTTAGATTTTTAGCATTGCAGAATTTACTATATGCTTCGCTGAGATTTCTTTCCCTGTAGCTAGGATTGCCATCCTCCGGCATCCCTCTGAGCATTTGGCCGCATTGGTCCGGGTAACAGCCAGAATCCGTGGCCCTCCAGCCTTATGTTGTGCGGTCTGTAGCTGTTTCACACAGTTTCCAGTATCTACTTGCTGTGGGACTCCAGAAATCTCATCACGTACCTTCACCATCGACTCCAACTGACTCGAGGTCACTCCATGCTGTCTCAATGAGTCTTGTACTGCTTTCCTACTACCTGCAGGCATATTCTCTCTATGCAGTAGGATATGACGACTGCCTATAAATCGGCAAAGCATAGTAAGGTCGGCAAACACACTGCCCATCTTGGATTCTAAGCTCTCCAGTAGGGTCTGCAGTGTTACATGCAAGTCCTCCATTCTGAGTTATAAGTAGAAGAAAAACAGTCCTAGCACAACTGTTAAACTGGGGGTGTGTGTTAAGGGTATTAAGATAGGCCACCGCCTAAGGCCTTGACGGTCTGTTCCAGAGCCCCAGGATCATGTATACAAGAAGGTTTTTCTTTTGATTACTTGAGAGCAACACTTGTCTCCTTTGGTTTTTCTCAGATCTGCTGTCAGGAGCCAGTTTAAATTGGCGGATTTACCAGAGTTCACCAGGAGCTTCTGAAAATGTGGCTGTACATCGCCATTAGGGGGATTGTAGATTACAATGTCCCTTTAAGTAAAAGCTATTTAAATTTAATTTGAATCAGAGATAGTAGTCAGTTGTGTCCTCTGCACACCATTAAACATTTTATATTCCAATATTAAAATGTTTAATTTTTTTTATTTTTTTTAAATAGTTTTTATTGAGGTAAGTCAAATGGCATACAGCTTATGCATTTCAGCAAATAGAAACAACAACATAACATGATACATAAACTTTAAGACAGGAGGCGTGTGTACACCTCAGATAGAACACGTACCTCGTTTTTACAGAGGCCGTCATTTTAGAATCAAACTGGGCAGTACAGAACACATTTGCCCAATCTAGTGGTTGTGTTACTAGGATGGCTTTAAAGACAATAGATAGAGGCATTAGGACTATTGAAGGAAAGAAAACAGATGTTGTAGGCATAACGAGTGGGAAGGCAACTAAGAGGTCAAGCCTCACATCGTGCATTACATGGGAGACAAGAGAGGCCGTAATAATCCAGCCACTGGCTCTCCTGATCGTCCCGTGTCTGGCTTCCTCACTTAACAGAGTGTCGGGGAAGGTCTCTAAGGGTATGTTGATAAGGTCAGGTGTTATGTAGTCTGGTTGTATATTGTATCAGATATGTAAGTGTCCCAGGGTTCCCAAATAAGGCAGAAATCTGTCAATTTCTTTAGTTCACCATAGACATAGGTCTCCATGCTTCTAATGTAGTTCACACATTCTATTACTTCCCACCATTTGGGGGGCTGGCTTTTCTTCCAGTTTCTGGCTACCAACAGTTTGGTGGAAATGAGGATGTATATGAGTAAATTTCGTTTAATGCTAGGGAGCAAGTCCACCCCCATATGCAGGAGCGCCAAAGCCGGTTCCAGTGTTTCTACTAGCCCAAGTTTCTTGCATAGGGTTTCTACCCTTTTCCAAGTGTCTGCTAGTTTTGGGCAAGACCACCAGATATGGGTCGGGGTGCCCCGTTCACCGCATTCTCGCCAGCACATGGGAGAGTGATCGGGATAGAGTCTTTGCAGTTTAGTGGGTACTAAATGCCATCTCGTAATGATTTTAAAATAGAGCTCATACAAAGTAACACAATGAGTAGCCCTTTTAGTGATGCAGATTGTTTCCTCCCATACTTCCAATGGGTAGGAAAGTTGCAAATCTTTTTCCCATGCCTCCATATGGGTCGTTTTAGAGGGGATGGGGTCCCCTAGTAGGCACTGGTAATGCACAGAAAGAGGTTTGTAGAGTTGGAGATTGGCCCTCCATCGCTGTTCCCAAAATGTGGCGCCCCTCAGTTCATCTTCTAAGAAACCCCAGGATTTCATAAGTGCTCGGAGGCGCAAAAGTGTAAAGCGGGACCTCGGGGTCACTGCAGGTAGGGCTAGCATGGTCGTATGGGCTTTCAGTCTCCTGTTATCATAGAAATCAGACAGAGAAGCCACTCCCGTGGCAGACCACGAGATGGTAGGGATATCGGGTAATCCCAGGAGGAGGCCCCGGATAGAATGTGTAGGCGAGGGGTGTGGGGCAATGAGTCTGCTATGTCTCAATTTCAACCAGGCTTCCTGGCACCCCTTGACTATACCATTAGAGATATGAATTTCTGTCCGCCAATGTGGCGGAAGCCACAGAAGGTCCTCTAATTCCACCAGCGCCGGTAAGGAAGCCTGCTCTATCTCTCTCCATCTGGTCGCAGGCAGGTCGTTGCCCCACGCTGAGGCATGGGTGATCATTGCTGCCTAATGGTATTTCCTCACATTAGGGAGACCTGCTCCGCCCTTCTCTATAGGCATTTGTAGTATATGGGCTGCAACTCGAGGTCTTTTATCTTGCCAAGTATAGGCATTGAAAATAGTCTGGAACTTCCGAGTCAGAGAGATCTGAATTGGGATGGGAATACATCGAAACGCGTATGTGAGTCTAGGTAGGACCATCATTTTGAGGGCCGCAACTCTACCGAACCACGAGATCTCACTATATCTATTGGTGGTCAATTCGAATGTAATCTCCTTCAGCAGTTTCTCATAATTTTCTCTAATGGTGATTTGTTTAGAGTGAGAGAGAAACACTCCTAGGTGTCTAATCCCCTTAGTGGACCAATTAAAAGGATATAGGAGTCGAATGCTGTGTTCCTCTTCTAAGGGGAGGTTAAGAGAGTACACCCAGGTTGAAAATGACAAAATGAGCTGGGTTTTTTTTTTGGTTAATATATTTCAGTCCACTTGTATTACCAGATTGTGTGTTATTTTTTGTGTGAGGTTGCATAACATGCTATCAATTGCACATCCCTTGTAATCTAGCTCAAAATGTCAAATAAAATATTTGCAACGTGCTTTAATTATTTAGCCTGCCTGCTTTTCCTGTCATTCAAATCTGAACAATTGTAGTTTTTTTCACTGCTGCAAGAGAGATGTATGTTCCATGTAATTCAGAACCCTGACCTTTCTACACTTTGCACAGTAATTGACTAATATCCATCCCCAACTTTCCACAGCAAAGTAGATCAGTATATATATGACACAGAAATGGACTACACTCTCAAACTGGACTGGGTACACATCCTATGTCACTATAAAACTTACAGCTCTGGATACTTGCAAACAGCTGTACAGCTCCCAGCAACCCAGGTAGGTAACCTAACCCCTGACAAGCTTGGGTGCAAAGTCCATAGGGAAAATTAAAAAAAAAAATATTGCACAACACACAGAAAGTTGGGCACTCACTTGTAAGCTCACAGCATGGTTAAAAGTAAAAATGTATGAGGTAGTTGCATTTGACCAAATGGTTTAAGCCCCTCTCCCCTAAATCCCTACTTACAGCCACACAATGCATGTTATCCTTTGTTGAAGGAGTAGCAATGTACTACTGGGAGCTAGCTGAACATATCTAGGGAACCATTGACAAGAGGCATATAAAGTGCTATATCTTAACAGCTTTATGTAAGAGTTTGATTTCTTATTAAAAGTTGGAAAAACAACTATTTGGGATTATGAGGGAGGGATTTAATTTTAAAAGAGCTTCAGGGAAGGAATTAAAAAACACAAAATTCTGAGCAACTGTTTAAGTATCTTAGGCTTGCAGCTCTTACACAACATCTTAAGTATACTAAAACAATTTTGCAATACACAATTATTTTGCCTCCCTTTACTGTAATTTACCTTTAAAAATGGAAGGTTTTCTAATTCTGAGGATTGGAAGTGCTCATGGAAGGCTTCACAAGCCTAACCTATATTTGTCCCTAATTAGTCTCAGTGGACATTGGAAATTGAATTTTTTGTCTAATGTTATTTTCTTTTTCTGCTACATTTTGCGAGTAGTGATGTCGCGAATAGTTCCCGGCGAACATAGTATGTTCGCGTTTGCCGCAGCGGGCGAACATATGCGATGTTCAATCCGCCCCCTATTCGTCATCATTGAGTAAACTTTGACCCTGTATCTCACAGTCAGCAGACACATTCCAGCTAATCAGCAGCAGACCCTCCCTCCCAGACCCTCCCAGCTCCTGGACAGCAGCCATTTTAGATTAATTCGGAAGCTGCATTGTTAGTGAGAGGAGGGACAGTGTAGCTGCTGGTGATTTAATAGGGAAATTGATAGCTAGGCTAGTGTATTCAGTGTCCACTACAGTCCTGAAGGACTCATCTGATCTCTGCTGTAAGGACAGCACCCCAAAAAGCCCTTTTTAGGGCTAGAACATCATTTTTTTTTTCTTGTGTAATCTAATTGCAGTTGCCTGCCTGCCTGCCAAGACACTTGCCCAGTGCCACCACTCATATCTGGTGTAACAGTAGTGTAAATTTAAAAAAAAACAACTTTTTTTGACTGTGAAACATCAGTCTGCTAGTGTAATCTAATTGCAGTTGCCTGCCTGCCTGCCAGCTTGTGTGCCAGGCCCACTTGCCCAGTGCCACCACTCATATCTGGTGTAGCAGTAGTGTAAATTTAAAAAATAAAAATGTTTTTGACTGTGAAACATCAGTCTGCTTGTGTAATCTAATTGCAGTTGACTGCCTGCCAGCGTGTGTGCCAGGCCCACTTGCCCAGTGCCACCACTCATATCTGCTGTAACAGTAGTGTAAATTAAAAAAAAAACTTTTTTGACTGTGAAACATCAGTCTGCTAGTGTAATATAATTGCAGTTGCCTCACAGCGTATACTGTGCCCACTTGCCCAGTGGCCCCACTCATATCTGGTGTAACAGTAGTGTAAATTTAAAAACAAAAAACTTTTTGGACTGTGAAACATCAGTCTGCTTTTTTGTGTCAGGCTCACAGCGTATACTGTGCCCACTTGCCCAGTGCCGCCACTCATATTTTGTTTAATAGTAGTGTAAGTGTACATTTAAAAACAAAAAAAACTTTTTGGACTGTGAAACATCAGTCTGCTTTTTTGTGTCAGGCTCACAGCGTATACTGTGCCCACTTGCCCAGTGCCACCACTCATATCTTGTTTAATAGTAGTGTAAGTGTACATTTAAAAAAAAAAAAGGACAGGCAGAGGCAGGCCACCCCGCAGGTGCCGTCGTGGTCATGGTGCTGTGATTTCCTTTGGCCCTAGAATAATGCCCAGTGTTCAGAGGCCACGTACCATGAACTCGAAAAGTTCTGAGGACATAGTTGACTCTTTAACACAGTACACCCAATCTTCTATAGCTTCTGCTCCGAACCTTGACGCACCATCCTCCTCCAGCTTATCTTCGGGCAGCACCTCTCAAGTTACCACTCGCCCGCCTGCCGCCACCACCAACACTAGCACCACAGCCGCTTCACTTGATTTGTCAAAGGAGTTATTTACACATCAGTTGGAAGAAATGAGTGATGCGCAACCATTATTGCCAGAGGATGTAGATAACAGGGATATGTCTCAGTCAGGCAGCATTACACACATGGACGTACGGTGTGATGATGATGATGATGTTGTACCCGCTGCGGGAATTTCGTTTGTCACTGTGAAGCGGGCGTAACCCTTACACTACCTGATCGATACAACATCATACCTGATGTTTTAAGGCACGTTATTCCAAACAATTTAGGAATGTTAGGTGATTTATGCCCTTTATGGATTAAAACCAGACTCTGCATCAACTATGTAATTTTCCGTGGGAGTTTTGCCATGGATCCCCCTCCGGCATGCCACAGTCCAGGTGTTAGTACCCTTGAAACAACTTTCCCATCACTATTGTGGCCAGAAAGAGTCCCTGTGGGTTTTAAAATTCTCCTGCCCATTGAAGTCAATGGGGGTTCGCCGGTTCGCAAACTTTTGCGAACCCAAATTTTTAGGTTCGCGACATCACTATTTGCGAGATGTCTCATTCTGATCCTGACTCTGATGTTACTGTAGAAACTATGATGCCCTGGAACACAATTCTACAAAGCTAAGTATGTTCTTTTCATTTTTCAAGCTGTTGTTATTTCTTCAGCTCAATTATGTGGCATTTATTTATCTTGTTTTATGCTAGCAATGTTTCTACATGTACTTGATTTCATCTGCAAACATCACATGTTGTTGCTTATATCATAAAAGGTTATGACTGCTATTATGCCTTTAAGTAAACTTACCAGGTCTTTTCAAAATTGTTAAGATTTAATTAATTTTGTTCTGACTGACAGCATATATAAGTTTATTCTACTGATGAAGGTTTCTTTGGCCCAAAGGATCCTGTATCAGACAGTTTGTTAAATTCTCCTTATTTTTAGTTGGGCGGTAGCCGTGAAAACCAGCGTTAGAGGCTCCTAACGCTGGTTTTTACCGCCCTCTGGTATTTGGAGTCAGTCAGGAAAGGGTCTAACACTCACTTTGCAGCCGCGACTTTTCCATACCGCAGATCCCCCTACGCCATTTGCGTATCCTATCTTTTCAATGGGATCTTTATAACGCCGGTATTTAGAGTCGTGGCTGAAGTGAGCGTTAGAAAGCTAACGACAAAACTCCAGCCGCAGAAAAAAGTCAGTAGTTAAGAGCTTTCTGGGCTAACGCCAGTTTATAAAGCTCTTAACTACTGTGCTCTAAAGTACACTAACACCCATAAACTACCTATGTACCCCTAAACCGAGGCCCCCCCACACCACCGCCACTCTATTAAATTTTTTTAACCCCTAATCTGCCGCTCCGTACACCGCCGCCACCTACATTATCCCTATGTACCCCTAATCTGCTGCCCCTAATACTGCCGACACCTACTTAATATTTATTGACCCCTAATCTGCCACCCCCAACGTCGCCGCCACCACCTACCTACACTTATTAACCCCTAATCTGCCGACCGAACCACACCGCTACTATAATAAATGTATTAACCCCTAATCCGCCTCACTCCCGCCTCAATAACCCTATAATAAATAGTATTAACCCCTAATCTGCCCTCCCTAACATCGCCGACACCTAACTTCAAACATTAACCCCTAATCTGCCGACCGGAGCTCACCGCTATTCTAATACATTTTTAAACCCCTAAAGCTAAATCTAACCCTAACCCTAACACCCCCCTAAATTAAATATAATTTTCATCTAACGAAATAAATGAACTCTTATTAAATAAATTAATCCTATTTAAAAATAAATACTTACCTGTAAAATAAACCCTAATATAGCTACAATATAAATTATAATCATATTGTAGCTATTTTAGGATTAATATTTATTTTACAGGCAACTTTGTATTTATTTTAACCAGGTACAATAGATATTAAATAGTTAATAACTATTTAATAGTTACCTAGTTAAAATAATTACAAAATTACCTGTAAAATAAATCCTAACCTAAGTTACAATTAAACCTAACACTACACTATCAATAAATTAATTAAATAAAATCCCTACAATTATCTACAATTAAACCTAACACTACACTATCAATAAATTAATTAAATACAATACCTACAAATAACTACAATTAAATAAACTAACTAAAGTACAAAAAATAAAAAAGAACTAAGTTACAAAAAATAAAAAAATATTTACAAACATTAGAAAAATATTACAACAATTTTAAACTAATTACACCTACTCTAAGCCCCCTAATAAAATAACAAAGACCCCCAAAATAAAAAAATGCCCTACCCTATTCTAAATTAAAAAGGTTCAAAGCTATTTTACCTTACCAGCCCTGAAAAGGGCCATTTGCGGGGCATGCCCCAAATAATTCAGCTCTGATCGGAACAGCCAATAGAATGCAAGCTCAATCTGATTGGCTGATTGGATCAGCCAATCGGATTGAACTTGATTCAGCCAATCGGATTGAACTTGATTCCATCAGCCAATCAGAATTTTCCTACCTTAATTCCGATTGGCTGATAGAATCCTATCAGCCAATCGGAATTCGAGGGACGCCATCTTGGATGACGTCCCTTAAAGGAACCTTCATTTTTCAGTTGGACGTCGGAAGAAGAAGATGGATCCGCGCTGAAGGTCTTCAAGATGGAGCCATTCGTCATCGGATGAAGATAGAAGATGCCGCTTGGATCAAGATGGTTGCCGGTCCGGATCTCCTCTTCTTCCCGGATAGGATGAAGACTTTGGAGCCTCTTCTGGACCTCTTCACCCGCCCCTTGATAGAAGATTTCAGCCGGATAATGGATCGCCAGCCCCCGCTTGGGCTTGGATGAAGATTTCGGAACCTGGCATGGTGAAGATAAGGTAGGAAGATCTTCAGGGGCTTAGTGTTAGGTTTATTTAAGGGGGTTTGGGTTAGATTAGGGGTATGTGGGTGGTGGGTTGTAATGTTGGGGGGGGGGTATTGTATGTTTTTTTTTTACAGGCAAAAGAGCTGAATTATTTGGGGCATGCCCCGCAAATGGCCCTTTTCAGGGCTGGTAAGGTAAAAGAGCTTTGAACTTTTTTAATTTAGAATAGGGTAGGGCATTTTTTTATTTTGGGGGTCTTTGTAATTTTATTAGGGGGCTTAGAGTAGGTGTAATTAGTTTAAAATTGTTGTAATATTTTTCTAATGTTTGTAAATATTTTTTTATTTTTGTAACTTAGTTCTTTTTTATTTTTTGTACTTTAGTTAGTTTATTTAATTGTAGTTATTTGTAGGTATTGTATTTAATTAATTTATTGATAGTGTAGTGTTAGGTTTAATTGTAGATAATTGTAGGGATTTTATTTAATTAATTTATTGATAGTGTAGTGTTAGGTTTAATTGTAACTTAGGTTAGGATTTATTTTACAGGTAATTTTGTAATTATTTTAACTAGGTAACTATTAAATAGTTATTAACTATTTAATATCTATTGTGCCTGGTTAAAATAAATACAAAGTTGCCTGTAAAATAAATATTAATCCTAAAATAGCTACAATATAATTATAATTTATATTGTAGCTATATTAGGGTTTATTTTACAGGTAAGTATTTAGCTTTAAATAGGAATAATTTATTTAATAAGAGTTAATTTATTTTGTTAGATAAAAATTATATTTAACTTAGGGGGGTGTTAGGGTTAGGGTTAGACTTAGCTTTAGGGGTTAAAAAATGTATTAGAGGGGGGCGGAGCTAACCGCCAAAGTAACTGGACGCACATCACAATAGCTCCCGGTTTCAATTGAGATTTTCAGGCCCATTTATCAAGCTCCGTATGGAGCTTGAAGGGCCGTGTTTCTGGCGAGTCTTCAGACTCGCCAGAAACACAAGTTATGAAGCAGCGGTCTAAAGACCGCTGCTTCATAACCCTGTCCGCCTGCTCTGAGCAGGCGGACAGGAACCGCCGGAAATCAACCCGATCGAATACGATCGGGTTGATTGACAGCTCCCTGCTGGCGGCCGATTGGCCGCGAGTCAGCAGGGGGGCGGCGTTGCACCAGCAGCTCTTGTGAGCTGCTGGTGCAATGTTAAATGTGGAGAGCGTATTGCTCTCCGCATTTAGCGAGGTCTTGCGGACCTGATCCGCAGTGTCGGATCAGGTCCGCAAGCCCTTTGATAAATGGGCCCCTTTGAGGGTGTTTTTTTTAACCTAATAGCCTATAACTGGTGATAGATATATTCTGAACCCCTATCTAAGACCCTGCTATAAGGGTTTGAAGAAGATCCGGGAGCTTGTCCACAGCCGACTACCAGAGAGACTCATTGTGGCCTAGCTACACAGAGGCACAAACATGGTGGACTCCCGCATGGCTATTCTAGCCCTCTTTGAAAAGTATGATCGCAACCTCCAGAACAGGTTAGACCGGCTTATTTTGATCGCTACGTACCGGAACGAGGGAGCAGAAAGCGCTGAACCTTGTGAGGGAGCAGCTATGGATCCGGGCACACGCAAGATTGTTCCCCAGGAGACTTCCACTCAACACCCTCTAACAGAACCAGCCTACCCCTTTGCAGCTGCTTCAACCCGCGAGAGCGGGGGTCGCTCGCCGTTTCCCTCTGTCCTGGGAGATGCGGTCGGCGATTTAAATGGCATTTGTATGTGCTTACAGGAGGGTACGGCTGTGGGGAGCACTGAGATATTTAGAGAAAGTTTTGAGGTTACGACCGAGCAGGAGGTTGCGACTCTGGAGGCAGGCTACCTTGCCGGGTGGGCTCTCTCTTCCTACTGTCTGGATTCACAATGCAGCGGCTCCATTGTTCATATGCTTGTGAAGCCTCTTCAAAGTGCCGGAAGGTCTGGCTGTCCCAATATAAAAGTCGGAATTGGGTGACAATCTTATAGCGGTAGTGGACACTGTGTGTTTCGGCCTACAGCTCCATTTTGCATATCTTTTATGTTCACAATCAAGTTCAGTGTTTGGACTCTTTAAGGGACTTTATTATAGTTGAACTTAAGGAATCTGCATATATGACGAATAATATCTGAAAATTGAGCAGATTGTGTAATTGTCTCCTCCTGCTGTATATACTTTGTGAAGAGCTCATGGAGATTTATTGGTAATAGCTGTAAACGCTTAGTTGCCTAAAAATATTTGTTACCTTTACTATGCACTATGATATTCTGTACTATACTATTAATTGTACCTACCCTTTATTAGATATTTACTCCAGAAAGCTACTTACTTCCCATATATGGATCACTTCTTTCACATATTTACTAAAGTCTGCATATATTCTTACTATATTGTTCAGAGATGCATAATACTCCTCCTGCTGTATATAATCTGTGATGAGCTGATGGAGATTTAGGGGTAATAGTTGTAAACGCTTAGTTGCCTAAAAATATTTGATACCTTCTGTACTATAACACTAATTGTACCTACCCTTTATTATACATTTACTTCAGAAAGTTATTTCCTTCTCATATAAGGGCCGCTTCTTTCATATATTTGCTAAAGTCTGCATATATACTTACCATATTGTTCAGAGATAAATAATGGAGACTTTAAGGCAAAACATTCAGTGAAACCCCTGTATCTATAGCAACTCAGTAAGCTTTAAGAAGTTCTATTTGTGGCAGGACTGTATAGGTATATTTATTTTGCAGTGATCAATAAGGAAGACTTTAAGGTAAAATCCCTCCATGCTAGAGTTAAGCTACTGTAACTCCTAAACCTATAGTAACCCAATAAGCTTTACTCTATTCCACCCCCCCCCCCTTTTTTTTTCTATGCGGTAAGGGATGAGTAAATTCTCCTCCGCATTCATACCCTGGCAGAGTTTCGTAGCCTCTGCTTAGTTCGAAGGATCGGTTTAACGCTTTCTCCCTTATATGTATCTAAAGATCCTTCGGGCCCTACCTTCAATAGAAAAAGTGTCTATACTTATGTACCTTATTATCTATAGCTTGGAATGCTTATTTCAGCTTATTAAACCTATCCTGATTCCGGGTACCTGACCAGAACTGAAAACTGTATTAAAGTAATTTTTTGCTATAAGATGTTCGGAGTTATTGCCCTATCTATATTTGCATTCTTTTCTGAGGACCATCTGGACATTATATTAGAATCAAATTATTTCATGTGTTGTTATCACAGCTTGACTCTGGTGTCATCCACGTTTTCTCAAAGACCGCTCCATTCAGTGGAGCTAGCAATCCTTGATGGCACAGCAAACCCTTAAAAACTTAAATGGGGAACAGAACAGACTGGCTGCCAGGACAACCGTATGTGTTTGGATGTAGTATTGTGTTTCTCTTGTTGTCAATTCTTGAGATACTGTTTTTGTCGTTAACTGCCATGTATGTACCTATGTGCCATACTTCCTCAATAAAAAAAATTAAAAAAAAAAAATTATTAGAATAGCGGTGAGCTCCGGTCGGCAGATTAGGGTTAATGTTTGAAGTTAGGTGTCGGCGATGTTAGGGAGGGCAGATTAGGGGTTAATACTATTTATTATAGGGTTATTGAGGCGGGAGTGAGGTGGATTAGGGGTTAATACATTTATTATAGTAGCGGTGCGGTGCGGTCGGCAGATTAGGGGTTAATTATTGTAGGCAGGTGGAGGCGACGTTGTGGGGGGCAGATTAGGGGTTAATAAATATAATATAGGGGTCGGCGGTGTTAGGGGCAGCAGATTAGGGGTACATAGGTATAATGTAGGTAGCGGCGGTGTACGGAGCGGCAGATTAGGGGTTAATAATAATATGCAGGTGTCAGCAATAGCGGGTTCGGCAGATTAGGGGTTAATAAGTGTAAGGTTAGGGGTGTTTAGGCTTGGGGTACATGTTAGAGTGTTAGGTGCAGACGTAGGAAGTGTTTCCCCATAGAAAACAATGGGGCTGCGTTAGGAGCTGAACGCTGCTTTTTTGCATGTGTTAGGTTTTTTTTCAGCTCAAATGGCCCCATTGTTTTCTATAGGGGAATCGTGCACAAGCACGTTTTTGAAGCTGGCCGCGTCCGTAAGCACCGCTGGTATCGAGAGTTGCAGTGGCGTTAAATATGCTCTACGCTCCCTTTTTTGGAGCCTAACGCAGCCCTTCTGTGAACTCTAAATACCAGCGGTATTTAAAAGGTGCGGGGGAAAAAAAGCATGCGTAGCTAACGCACCCCTTTGGCCGCAGAACTCTAAATCTAGCCGTATGTTAATAATCCTTTTAAAATCTGGATTTTAACATTTTTGCTTTTGAGGTTTTTTCCTATTCAATATACTATCTGTATTATATTCTAAAGAATGGTTATTCTGATTCCCTCTTGGGACTGTACTACTATTTCTAAGGAAATTGGTACTAATTTTCAGGATTCTTTAGAATTTGAATATAACCTTACTAGAGCATATTCATGTACTGTTTATATTTTTAGCTCAGCTTTATCTGTGGCTAACATTACTGTTCTCTCAACCTTTGTGGAACAGTAGGCATAAGCAGTTTGAGTTTCTTAACTATATAACTCTATTTATTTACTTTAGATGTATTCATTTAATTATGTTTACTATATTATTATGATTTCAAATATATTTTATCTCTATATTGTTAGGATAATAATTTGTTTGATTTCTATTAGCTCCACTATTTCTGGAGGTTTAGAGTTTTTTCTGCCCTACTTTTAGTCTGGTGATGTAGATCAGTTGGTGAATGTCCTAACTACAAACACTTGTTCTAGATCTAAGGGTCATAGATTAATTTCCCGGCAGGGTTAATACAGCCCTTTGGCCTTTGAGGTCAATTTATTGTGTAACATTTATTTGGGTAATAATAACTACTGTTTTTATCAGCTGCTAATTTAGTTAACTCTGAGTGTAAGCACTGAAGAAGCGTTTTTTTTGTATCCTTCTGGGAGAAAAAAAATGCTATATAATTACTAGTTATTAGACTGCATGAAGGTGCAGTTCTCAACCAGTCCTTCTGGGGGCAGATTAAATTGTTTTTTTGATGAACTCAGTCCAAATTCTATATTATTTTTAGGGTTTGAATACATTTTTAGAATGAGACCTTCTATGGGAAGAATATTTCTTTCTTAGTACACTCTGTGATTTTTTTTCAGGAGTGATTATGCCAGTTCTTTTTGCAGGAACAGAATTTGGGTTTTTATTCAATTCTATTCTTTTCCCTAAGAAGAAAGGTTTATTCAGTCCATTCTTGGAACTGAAGACTTTTATATTGTTTTGTTAGAGTCTCAACTTTTAAGTTGATGATTATAAGGACTATTATGCCTTTTTGTTAAGGTCATTTCATGTCCACTCCATTTTTCAGGATGTTTATCCTCATATTTTATTTCATTCAGACCACTTGTGGATTCTGAAATTTTCATTTTAAGCTTTACCAATTTGTCGCTTTTTCCATTTGGTTTGGTGACAGCTTTATGATTCTTTTCAAAGGTTCTTGGTGCCCTTCTTCTGTCTTCAGACAGTAGGGTATTGTGGTGTTTCCCTATTTGGATGGTATCTTGGTATTAGCTTAAACTTTTCTTTTTTTAAAGCCGGACAGATAGCTCAGCATGCTAATGCACTGTGGCTGAGGGTTGCAGGTTCAATTTTCGGCGAGGTCCATCCAGCCTTTCATCCTATTGAGGTCGATTAAATGAGCAGCGTCTTCAGTTCTTTACGGGTGATTAGCGCACTTTTCTTTTTGTGGAATCCTTCATGAATCAACTAATTTTTGTTTCTTCAAGACATGGTTAGAGGATTTAATTTACCTAAGAGTTTCGTGATTCCTCAGTTCAAGGGTCACTTCTTTTTGGGTTCCTAGATGGATTCTGTGTTCATGTCTTTGTCTTTATCGGACAAAAGTCAATTGTAAGTGGCGTTAGCCTGTCTAACATGGTCTAGAACATTTCTTTCAGTGGCTATGTGCATAGAAGTTTTAGGTCTCATAACTGCAGCATCAGGCGTGGTTCCCTTTGCTCATTTTTCATCTGAGATCTCTTTTTGCTTTGCATACTGAATCAATAAAACAGGGATTGTTTTTAGATATCACAGTTGATATTTTTAAATCCTAACACTCTTCCCCCTTTTGTTTTGGTGATTAGTCTATCATCATTTTATTCAGGGGGCCTCCTTTTGTTCATTCTTCCTGGACTGTATTCTTAATGGAAGCAAGTTTTACAGGTTGGGGATCTGTCTGAGGGTCTTTTGACAGCACAAGGGATTTGGAAACTTCAAGAGGCGAGGTTTCCAATCAATATTTTAAAACTCTGTGCTATCTTTTCTGAGCTCTTTCAGGATTGGCCTCTTTTAGGAGAGAACTTTTTAATTTTTTGCTTTCAGACAGACAATATCACAACTGTGGCATATGTCAATCAACAATAGGGACTCGTAGTTCTTAAACAATTAGGAAGTATCTTGAATACGTTCTTAGATGGAATTCATGTCCTGTTTATTTTCTACAATTTTAGACATTTGGAAGGTGGATTATCTCAGCCGTCAGTCTTTACATCCGGGAGAGTGGTGTCTCTATACTGATGTGTTTTCTCAATTTCACAGGTACCTTTTCAGGTCCAGGGATCCTCAGGTGGAGATGGTGGATGCATTAGCAGTGTCCAGGGGCAGACTGAGACCAACCAGGGCCCCCGGGAAAAAGTTTTTCAGGGCCTCCTTTTTGCTCCACCTACCTACCTCTGCCCCTCCTCTACCATATTGCCCCTCCCATATCATGTATCCCTCCCACCTCCCTTGCCCCTCCCACCTCATATGCCCCTTCCCCCACTATGTTTTTAAAGGACCAGTAAACACAGCAGATTTGCATAATCAACAAATGCAAGATAACAAGACAATACAATAGCATTTACTCTGAATTTCAAATGAGTAGTAGATTCTTTTCTAACACATTTCAAAGTTATGTATATTTCCACTCCCCCTGTACCATGTGATAGCAATCAGCCAATCACAAATGCATATATGTATAGTCTGAGTTCTTGCACATGCTCAGTAGGAGCTGGTGACTCAAAAAAAGTGTAAATATAAAAGACTGCGCACATTTTTTTTAATGGAAGTAAATTGGAAAGTTGTTTAAAATTACATGCTGTATCTGAATCATGAAAATTTAATAAAACCTGAGTGTCCCTTTAATTGCCATATAAAGAGACAATTTTTTTATTAAATATTTTTAATAAGAACTAAATATTGTAATTTAACAAGTGGTTATGCCAAAAAAATCATCCCCATGCCTATATGCACTACAGTATGGAACAGAAAGTAATGAAGGGCAGACAAGGGGGTAAAATCACTTGTTACTGGCAGCTAAAGAGGTAAAATCATTAATTTGTATTTGTATATTTCCTTTCAATAAGAGATACATGATCCTATAAGTAGGCGTCTACACTAAATAAAGATAAAACTATCTCCATTTTAAAATTCGATTAAAAACAGGGGCACTTTAATTCATCAAAATTTACATTCACTTTAACTGAAACCAGGGCAGGTTTAGAGAAATCAATTTTAAAAGGGAGAGTAAAGTCAAAATTAAACTTTAAAGGAACATGAAACCAAAAATTTTTTTTTCACGATTTAAATAGAACATGCAACTTTAAACAACTTTCCAGTTTACTTCTATTATCAAATGTGCTTCATTCTCTTGGTATCATTTGTTGAAGGAGCAGCAATGCACTACTGGATTCTAACTTTATATACACTAAAGTATAGCTTGTAGGTATAAATTACCACATGGGTGCCTTGTCAAAAGAAAACACTTGTTTATGGGCTAGCCCAAATGGTTGCGTATAGGCATCTAATATCAATTTTTTTTAACAGAAAAACATCCCTAGAGTGGGATGAAAGGAAAGAGATGCCTCTAAACACAAAAATATGTATGTAGAGTGAGAAGATTGGTGTTAAAATATAACTTTTAATGTAAATGTATAAGAAGACAGCCACATGCAGGTGAATACCTAGTTAGCTGCCCGCACACACAAATATTGTCACAAATTATCATATAATATATGTGGGAGAATGCTTGTACTTAGTTTCGATAAGTCCCCCCTGTTGAACCCAAAGGCCTGATAACTTGCTATATCAGACTGATCTTGAGAAGAGAAGTTATTATTAAGAAAGTTTCAAATTGTACTGGCCAGTTGTTGGCATAATAGCTCTACGTGCTGATATTGTTTGATATTGACAATCTACAAATTAAACTTCAAGATTTTGTTCAGTGGAACTACTGAATTCCAACCGAACCAAGAGTTCAGAATATTAGTAACATAGTATATAGTATTGTATCAATGTATGGATTGATGGTGTTGTCCAAATTTAGACTTAAATTGTTACTAAGAGACTGGTTTATATTTAGACAGGAGGGTTAATGTACAAAAAATATAAAAATCTGCCATCCCACACTGCAATAAATGATTGTAGGACTAGGTCCGCTACCATCTATAATTTACTCCACTAAAAATCGACCTGCTGGGTCTGAATATATGTCATGGATTCTATATACATTCAGCGTTTCACAGTTTTTTGTATCTATGAGTCTGGTAGCATAATTTGCTTACCACTTGTAACAAAATTATACACCGCTTGTATATTGATATTATGAATAAACCAGCCCCAGGTATATATTGTGGAGTTTGTTTTAAGCAGCAAGTATAATTAACATTGTATACTCAATAGCGCAATTAGATGGTTAACAGAATAGAATTGGTAGCACAATTGGCGTACCAACGGTTAATGTTATAGATGAATATAAGTTATGAATGCTAAATAACTTCAGCAGTTCAAAATTTCTATGTATCAGTCTGGTAGCCCAATCTGCTTACCACTAGTAAGTAAATTGTACATTGTACACCGCTATCTACTAATTCATAAAGAGAGCAGCTTCAAGTATATATCATGGGGTTTTAAACCAACAAGAATCATTAGCATTGTATATTAGATAGCACAATTCGCTTATCGATAGTTAACAAAAAAGAATTGGTAGCGCAATTTGCATACCACAAGTTAGCGCTATGGATATTTAGATATATAAAGGTATCACTGGACGAAAGTCCTTTGATAAGTAGGACTGTTTCAGTGGATTCAAGCTATTGTAATATTAACCAGAATTAAGCTATTAAAACAAGAACAAACATCCCCTAATGTGGTCGCGTTTCACTATTGCTTCCTCAGAGGGGTATGCGGGACTGACAAAGGATTCTATTTACATTATTTGTAATCCGTCCCACTGAGTTTGATTGGTCAGAAGGCAAATACGTGACAAGAACTATTGTTGGTTAACAGGCCTCCAAAGGAAGTCACGTGGTTACTATCTCTCGAATTAATGTTATTGTTGATTCGTTACCATGGATACCATGGTAATGTTAGTGTTGTTTGATGGACAGTGTGACCTCGCAATGTGAAGTATTTAAGGAGGAAAAAGTAAATACTTATGTTATTGAACAAGGATCAGTATATATAAAAGAAGAGTGTCTCACTCATGTTTTATGGTGTATGCAACTGTGTGCTAACGAAACGTAGGAGTTAATGGATTGTTGACAATGAGATCTATGTGTTATATTTTTCTGTATAGTTGTCATTTATGTTAGGAGTCTGGCATAGGTACCCGTTAGTCAGTATATTTACAGTTTTGTTGCCGTATTGGTCTTAGAGTTCTAAGCCTGATGACAAAGATAGAAAATTAAAAGAATCTTAACTGGATATCTTGTGGGTCAAACTATTGAATGCTGATGGATTTATATATAAAAAGAAAGGTTAATCCATACTCGGTGTAACACCTGCTTTTGAAAATCAAACTAAGTCTATTTGTCTAAGTTGACTGTGCTAATTAACAAAGCGTTAAGAGGTACTGTGTATTAGATGTTGCTTAAATATTCCTTGGTTATATGTGAATACATCCAGCCTTAAAATCAGCCGGACGTGTTCATCCATATCTAAAAAGTGGTTAATCTAAAAAGGAACATGAAAAAATGGTGACAAACAACATGTTGGTGCAATGGAACTATCGATTATATGGTGTGCAACGATTTAAGTGGACGACGAATTGGAGATTAAGGGAAAAGTTAATACCCTTATGTGATACATAGTATGTATTCAGGTTAGTTGTGACCGAAAACAAAGAGTTGTTGCTATATGCAGTGTTGTGAATGAGTGAATGGTTGTGTGAGTAACGCAAAGGTGCACTTACCAGTGTGAGCTAGGTATGATAAAGGTTTTATGGGTTAAACGTAATCCTCGCTAAATGGAAATAAGTTTAATTTTGTTAATCTTATTTGGATGTTATTGCTGATACCATCAAGTATGTTAGATATCTCATACTTCATATTGTGGCTGTTTGTGTACATCATGGTCTTATTGCTGACAACATCAAATATGTTAGATATCTCATACTTCATATTGTGACTGTGGGTATACATCATGGTCTTATTCTGATGGTATAAATATGGGATTATGTATTCCATTCATATGTTGGTGGTGCTCTTGTCTCCTAAACATATATGGAGAATTTATTATAGTCATTCATGCCGTATGGCTTGACACAGTTCAATAGATGTATCCATCTGCATTCCATATATAATAAAGTTTTCTCTATGTCACCACCTCTTATTCCCAGATTGGCCTGTTGTATTACTGCAAATTTTAAATCGGAATCATTCCCATTATGTTTGTGTAAGAAATGTTTAGCTACACTCGTAATGGTTTTGCCTTTTTCAGATTCTTTTTTGGCATTGCGAATATTTCTGCAGTGTTCAGATATCCGTGTTCTGGCCTGTCTGGTAGTCATGCCAACATAAAAGAGATTGCATGAACATTTGATTACATATATCACTCCTGTTGATGAACATGATAAATATGTGGGTATCACATGGGTCCAATCATATTTGTCTTTGATTGCTTTGACTTTCCATACTCTAGAGCAGTGCTTTCCAAACTGTGTGTCGGGACACACTAGTGTGTCGGCAGCAGTGTGTAGGTGTGTCCCTACTTCAGCATAATTTTTTTTAAATGTAAAATTTTTTAAAAAATTGTTTTTGGGTTTCTGACTTTCCGCCTGCCTGCTACGCATATCACATGGTTGACATGTGATTGATACCTAGGGGGTCACAGATCATCTTAACCTATTGGCGCAGCTCAGTGGGAACTGAAACTATTCCCATTGGTGGCTTTGGCGGCACATTGGCTCCTGACTGCACGTGTTGTCTCCTTAATTGGCTTGTGACTGCATGTGTAGTCAGTGAGTGGGACAGCAGTGCGTTTGCAGCGCGGGCAGTAGTCAATCGCACTCACCGAGCTCTGAGGGCGGCAGCTTAAATGCTGAGCTGAAGTCAGAAGTCAGTGGGTTTTTTTTTGCAACTAGCTCCCAGTAGTGCATTGCTGTTCCTGCTCTTGATATATGGATAGGAAGGGGAAGCTTAAAAATGCAAGTGTCTAATATTCCACCAAATATTCATAAACTGAGTTTATCCCATCAACCTCATACATCCCATTAAAATAGTAAGTAGCTATTGGTGTTATTAAACTGTTTTTTTAATTCTTGCACTTACTTACATACTGTTACTTAAATACATTTCATTATTATATCATTGTATGTGTCCGTATCTCTTAAAACAAGTTAGTTTAACCTCTTGTTTGCTAGTACAGCTTAATTACTGTGTCGCAAAATTATGTAGGTCTAAAAAGTGTGTCACCGACATGAAAAGTTTGGAAAGCTCTGCTCTAGAGCAAGTATTACATGTGCCACATGGGAACATTCCCTTAGTTGTAGATTCTTTATTGGGTTTATGGACGTAATGACTCTTAACCAACATGTCTCATAGGTTTTTGGGTCTTCTGTAACCAATCAACACTCTTGTGACAATTTGGCTGGATAGGACAGGGTCATTCTGTAATATGTGCCAATTTTTATTAATAACTTCTGTTAGTTTATGCATTTTTGGGTTATAGGTAGCAATCAAACATATGGTGTTATCTTGTTTTGTTTTAGTTTGTAACAGGGTTTCACATTCTATTTTCAATGCATGAGTTTTTGGTCTTTTTTTGGATCTGTTGCTATATCTTCGTTCACGAAGTCTAGCTGATAAATGTGTGGATTCCATTTTGAATCTGTGAATATCAGAACAGTTTTGTCTCAGGCTGTAGATGTTAGTGGATATAGATCGATCTGATTCATGATTTTTAAATTAAGGAAGTGAATCATTGTTTTGCTGTGTTCATAGGCTAACTATATATACACTCATACACACACACACAATATAAACACATACATTCACAGAGATACAGACACCAGTAAGCACAAATATATATACTTGAGCACACGCGCATGCACAAAATACACATACATACACAGACACCCATCAACACATATACATAATCTAGTGCAAACACACAAAATACTTGTACATACACAGATAGAAACTCGTGTACATACACTAGTGCAAACAAACCTATAAAAAACACAAAAATACAGAGACACATCTTGAAACACAGGAACACACATCAGGCTATTAAAAGATTTATCTACTTGTGTATTAAAGAGTGACGTTGTACAGAAGGGAAATAGTCAGCCAGACTGAGCTTTGGAGTGTGAATGTCTATATATATTAATTTATTTTTCTTAAAATAGGATTTAAAGAATTTGTATTCATTTTGTTCAGTATGTTTATTAAATAATATTTATACTTGCTTTCACTTTTCTGAGTGCTGGGAGGTAATTACAAGATTGTTAGTACTAGTACATTGATTGTACTCATTTCAATTTAGACTAGAATTCCTTCTAGCAGTGAAATAGTTTAAAAAAAATGCTTAGAGAGGGGGGGGGGGGGGTAATATAGCAAGCCCTTATGACCTCAAACCTCCAAAATAAGCAGCAGCAGCAGCAGGGCAAACGGTAAAATAAGCTTGCAGAAGTGATAAACGTAATAGGGAAAAAGTAACAAAGCACAAACCTTACACCCGAGGAAACTGCATATACATCTTAGGCCGTGCGGTGCCGGTCAGCAGAAGTGCAATTTGCAAACATTGACAGGCTGCTTAGATTTTGAGTTACTGGGAGAGATTTCACCCTCCCTGTGCTCAGTGAGGAAGAACACTATTAACGTGCCCTTAATGAGGAAAAAACCAGCCATAGAAGGCTGTAGTAAGTCCTCCCTCCGGCTCCAGCCCTGACTCTAAAATCTGCCTCTGCTGCACAACACTGTACTTGTCACAACACCGTCCTATGTGGTAAACTAGCCTGCTCTGTCTGCAGCTGCTACACTTTCTTTTTTCAGTTTTTTGACTGCTGCTTCCCGCCATTCTATCTGAGCATTAGCCACCGGCCCTCTACAAAATAAAGCCACTGGGAGGTGTGCACAAATGCCGGCCATCCTCTTCCCCAAATAAAAAGTTAATGTCAGTCATTCAGTAAAAGCTCTTTGATGAGAGTCTGGCATTCACTCAGCAAAATTTTCCCTTCTCTTACCTCCAGACCGTGCTTCCTCTAAATAGCCAGCCCTCAGTACATAGCGCACATTAAGAAGCGCTACTCCCTGCTGGACCCCTCCCTAAATATATATATATTTTAACAGCATCCAGAAATAGTTGTGCATGGGTCTGGAGGGAAGCGTGGCATACTAGTAAGAGAGCACAGCTTAGAAGGAGGCAGAGCATTGGCTGTGGGGCCCCCTGCAAGTTCTGCAAAGATAGGCCTAGTCACAATGGCGACCTCAGTAGTTACGCCACTGAGCGAACGCTTTGTATTGGTGGCAGTGGTGTCACATAACTTATACATTCTCAAAACACAGAGTGAAGATATCTAATCCTACCTGTCGCCAGGCTCAGCAACACAACTAAACTGAAGGGTATCATGAAAACATATGTTGCTGCTTACTTGCCTCCAGTAGCCGGCTCCTGACCTTCTTCACTTACCTGAGTTGTCATCGCCTCGCCTGACTCAGTAGTGCTCCTGGACCTTCACCACACGTGGCCATACTGTCTGATACGCTGCTGCAGTGCCGCTTTCTCTAAATTGTGTGCGCATGCCGTGTGGGTAGAGCCGAGCAGCCAGGTGAAAAGGAAGTTGGCCAGCCGGCAGCCGCTTAAAGCTAACACACTCGAGCCCTTCGACTCCTCCACCACCACATATGCTGCCCCCGACCCCCCCAACCCCCAGCACAAAAAAAAATCCAATAATCCAAAAAAATAAAAATAATTTTTTTTAATAGATTTAAAATAAAATACTGCTTCAGTATAAAGCATAATGGTGCCCCTAAGAAGCTGTGACCTCGGGCAAGGGCCGATTTGCCCGACTTGTCAGTCCGCCCCTGGCAGGCAGTGTCTTGCTTTCGCAACCTGACAACATCCTTCCACCTCTGTTTTTTTTCTTCCAAAGGTGATTTCCAAGATCATATTGGAACAGTGCCATGTGTTTCAGATAGCATCAGCATGGCCTCACAGGTTTGGTATGTGGATCTTGTTCAGATGTCCAAGTTGCCATCCTTGGCCGCTTTCTCTTTGGCCAGCCCTCTTGTTTCAAGGGCCATTTTTCCATCGGGATCTCAAATTACTAATTTGGGGGTATGGAAATTGATTAGTGTTTAGTCATAGAGGTTTCTCTGACTTAGTTTTTATCACTATTTTGCAGGCTTATAAGTCTGTTTCAAGGAACATGTATTATGAGGTTTGGAAAAACCTATATTTTATAGTGTTCTTTTCATAAATTCTCTTGGCATTCTTATAGAATTCCTAGGATTTTACAGTTTTTCAGGATGGTTTGGATAAATTTGTCTGCAAATTTTTTGAAGGGACAAATCTCTGTTCTTTGCGTTTTATTTTCTAGAAAGCTTGTTTAAACTTCCCGATATTCACTGTTTTGTTCAGGCTTTGGTTGGTAATTAATTTCTCCTTTTTGGAGTCTTATTTGGTTTGAAGATTATCTACTTTCTTGGAAAGTGTTGTTTCTTTTGACTATCTCTTCTGCTACAAGAGCTTCTGATTTATCGTCTCTCTTGTGTGTCTCCTTATCTGATTTTTTTCATCTAGATAAGTTGTTTGGTGGACTTCTTTTTTTTCTAAGGTTGTGAATTTGAACATTAGTAGAGAAATTGTTGTTCCTTCTTTGTGTCCTAATCCTAAATAATTCTTTGAGAGTTGTGGTAACAGCTTTATAATTAGGTTACCATCATTTTTAGAGGTGAAACTGGGACCACCTGGTGCGCTGCCAGTGGGGGGGGTGGTCAAGAGTGTGGTCAAGGGGGCGTGGCAATTACCGGTCCTTTTAAAGTAGTAGCTTTTACGTGTGTAATGTTTCGTGGATACTCTACCCTTCCTCAGTCAAACAAGTGAATCACACAGTTTAAATAGACCTTAACACCACCCCCTAGTGAAAAAGGCACCATTACATTGTCATGACAAATAAATCATTAATCTAAATCTCAGATTCTAAATAATACCAAACATCAAGCATAATTATCACTTTCATAATTATCAATTTCACAATTTAATATCTGCAGTGTAATATGTGTTTTATGTGTCTAATTAAGGAATAGAGCCAAATACTGATAAGGCATAAATACAACATTGAATGAAAGTGAAAAAGAAACACGTACCTGCTAAAGCTGTTTAAGAGGCTACTCTATACCATAATGCAGGAAGATTATAGCCAAGATGCTATCCTGCATGAAGTAAAGCAAGATCCACGCCAAAAATCCTGTCTGCCTGTACTTCCTAGTCATACCCATATGATTCCCCTAAAGGTGTATCAGCGGCAATGACACCACGGGTCGGGGGGTGTTAAATTCTTAGAAAAATAAAACAAGTAGTACTACAAAATTAAAAAAACCCTATGCTGCTCACTCAGTCTGTTTTACTAAATGTAAACTTTGAAGAACATAGACTCTAAGCTAAGCAGGGCTGTATGTAACAAAGTACCAGCATATAACTATGCTGGAGAGCCACAGTCCAGTCATTTTGAATAATGTGTCTGGGTTTCAGGTGGGCTGAAACCCGGACACATGATTTGAAACCCGGAGGTGGCGACCTTACTGGGACAGAATGAACAACCGGGTGGGACACTGGGACAGTGCCTCCAAACAGGGACAATCCCAGTAAAAGTGGGACTTCTGGTAAGCCTATTTATAATTCTATATTGAGATTACTAGGATTTCAGAAGACTTCTAGTTTATCTGCTGTTTTTCTGGTTCAAGAAAAGGTTAGGAAGCCTCTGATATTTCTTTGGCATCCTGATTAAAGTTTTTGTTTTTCAAGGCTTATTTCGAGGCAGGGCAGGCTCCACCTCAGAGTTTTTCAGCTCATTCTACTAAGCTCAGTCGCCATTTTTTGGGCTTTTTTAGAATGAAGCTTAGGTTGATCAAATTTGCAAATCAGTAATTTGGTCTTCTTTGCATACGTTTATTGTTTTTACCATTTTTATGTATTTGCTTCTTCTGAAGCAGTCTTTGGTAGAAAAAGTTCTTCAAGCAGCTGTTTCAGTTGGATTCTACTGCTTTTGATTTAAGTGTTTTCAAGGAAAACTTATTTATTGGATTTAATTTCTCAGTGGAAATAGCTGTTGTCATTTTATCCCTCCCTTTCTATTAACTCTTCTGTGGACTCCCACATCTTGAGTATTTCTATCCCATACGTCACAAGCTCATGGACTTTTGCTAATTACATGAAAGAAAACATAATTTAAGTAAGAACTTACCTGATAAATTCATTTCTTTCATATTGGCAAGAGTCCATGAGGCCCACCCTTTTTATGGTGGTTATATTTTTTTTTATAAAAGCACAATTATTTTTCCAGTTCCTCTTTTTGTATGCTTTTTTACTCCTTATTTTATCACCCCACTACTTGGTTATTTGTTAAACTGAATTGTGGGTGTGGTGAGGGGTGTATTTATAGGCATTTTGAGGTTTGGGAAACTTTGCCCCTCCTGGTTGGATTGTATATCCCACACGTCACTAGCTCATGGACTCTTGCCAATATGAAAGAAATTAATCAGGTAAGTTCTTACATAAATTATGTTTGTTTGTTTTTTTCCAATCTGGAGCCATCCTGCTTCTAAGGACTAGATACATTGAACGGATTAGTATATTTATATTTTACCCCTGAGTGGCTGTACATTGACATATATATTTTATAATTTGTATGTTTGATTTTATTAAATTTTACCAAGTATTCCTGTATCGTTGCATAACTGACTCGGTGGCTTATACCGAGACTGCAATTCACCCAGAGCTGTGTATCAGCTCCTTAAAGTGTGAGTATACACCTGTAGTAAGATTATCTGAGCCATGTGTTTACAATATCACACTATTGTATCTCTTTTGTACAAGAACTTATATATAGATACACATCGGATTTCCAGTTATCTGTATAGCTGATCCTGACAGCGTTGTGAATCAGGACCGCCATGTACATGAGCTTAAAGTAGCTCTGAAAAGTGTGAGTACACATCTTTTTTGCACCATATTCATCCGAGCCATTGAGGTATTATACTATATCAGATTTTTCTTTAAGATCCATTGGGAACTCAAAATTGAAAGGTGGACTTTTTGATTCATGTGACACACCATTTAGAGCTCATTGAAAATAGAAAGACTCACCTACGTTTATATCCTTTGTTTGGATTTGCATCACATTTATTTTGTTCACTTTTTGTATGTGATCACATTTTGTGCTTTTATTTGTAAATAATGCAAGTGTGGCAATTGAGAAGCAGTTGCAGCAAACAAGGCATTCATACACCCCCCCCCCCACACACACACTCATCTGAATATTTACAAAACACAGGTTTCTTGCCCTAAAATACTCATGTGTTATAACCAAATAAAGAAAATATTTTTTTCCAGTAATATTCCTAATAAGATTTCAGACTAGGCACAAGGAAATCTTAACTTTTTAATAGCATATTCTTATTATTATTATTATTTGTAGATTTTAAAGGGACACTGAACCCAATTTTTTTCTTTCATGATTCAGATAGAGCATGCAATTTTATGCAGCTTTCTTATTTACTCCTATTACCAATTTTCTTTGTTTTCTTGGTATCTTTCTTTGAAAAAGAAGGAATGTAAGTTTACAAGCAAGGCCATTTTTGGGTCAGCACCCTAGATAGCGCTTGCTGACTGGTGGCTGCATTTAGCCACCAATCAGCAAGCACTACCAAGGTGATGAACCAAAGATGGGCCAGCTTGTAAGCTTTACATTCCTGCTTTTTCAAATAAAACTAGCCCATCTACTGAATATTTTAGAACATAAACCTTCTTTGAATTCTGGATTACCAATAAAAACAAAATGTTCATCTGAGATTTGATACTTACTTTGTAAATACTTGCAGATTTTCTGCCAAGCTATAAAAATAATAATTCCATCCGGTAGTTTAATATTGGAAATGTGTGTTAACACGTTAAGGGTCCCATTTATCAAGCTCCAGATGGAGTTTGAGGGCCTGTGTTTCTGACAAACCTGCAGGCTCGCCAGAAACACCAGTTATGAAGCAGCGGTCTAAAGACTGCTGCTCCATAACCTGTCCGCCTGCTCTGAGCAGGCAGACAGACATCACCGCAATTCAACCCGATCAGGTTGATTGATACCCCCCTGTTGGTGGCTGATTAGCCGCAAATCTGCAGGGGGCGATGTTGCACCAGCAGCTCACAAGAGCTGCTGGTGCAATGCTGAATACGGAGAGCGTATTGCTCTCCGCATTCAGCGAGGTCTGTCGGACCTGATCCGCGCTGTTGGATCAGGTCTGACAGACCTTTGTTAAATAGGGGCCAATGAGTTTATTTAAGTAAATTTTCTTTCTGCAATTTAGTCTATTACAATGTTTTCTACATTAATCTAATTATATAATTTTAATTTCTGAAATTGTTGAATAGTGTCAATTTTTGTAGATGTTTAGTTTCTTTGTTTTTGAGGAAAAGCAGAACATTCTGCATTATATATTTAGGAAAGATTGTCATTTTAATGAAACTGTTTTTCCTAATAAAGAAATTGGTAGCAATTCACATTTTTTCAAATATTTTATTTTGAAAAGGAGTATATATTTTAACTTATACCACTTTTCTGGAGATACAGATATGTTGATACCTAAATATTTTAAAGAATCTTTAACTTCCTTGAAGGGGAGGTTTTTGGGAAATTCACATTTTGAAATAGCCATAAAATTTTAGATTTTTAGGAATTACCTTAATATACCAAAATTGTTGAATTAAACAATCAAGTGCAGAAAGTTTTTTTTTAATTTCTAATAAAAAGTAGGCGATTTACTGCATAAAGACAAAGTTTAACTTTTTGGAAAAGTTTCTAATCGTTATCCCCTCAATTTGATCTCTAATGAAGGTTGTGAAAGATTCTATAGCCAAATTCAATAATATAGGGGATAATGGATAATCCTGCCAAGTGCCTCTTTAAAATGTAATTGGATCTGACATTAAACCATTAGCTATTAATGCAGAGATTGGGTTATCTTAAATATATTTTACATAGTTAAAAAAAAAACAACAACAACTTTAAAACCAAAGTTTTGGCGAGAGGTAAGTACATGATCTCATTATATCTACTGAATGCTTTCTGAGTATTTAGAGCTAATATGGCCATATCCACTAGGTGTTCAGCATTTTTTTCCTTTTGTTTTTTTACTCCAAAAATATTACAGGATAAGGATAATTCAGGATTCATAAGACTTTTCTCAAATTAGTTGCTGAATTTCTTCCATTCATAAATCCAATCTTTTCGGGATTAATTCACCTTCCGATAAAACCCTGTAGTCTACCTGCTAAACTCATAATTTTGCATCTGTAACTTTAGGTAGATATACATTTTGGCAGAATTCTTCGTTGTTAGAAAAACAAAATATCATTCATTGTTTACAGTTTTTGAAAATACTTGTTAAATTCTGATTTTATTTCCTAAAATAAATTATGTATATCTCACGTTATCTATAATTAATGTAGCTTTGTGATTTCACTAATCTCGCTAATTAACTTAACTGTCTTATTACCTTGTCTAAGAAATTTAGCCTTAAATCTAAGGTGGTTCTGCTTTGTTTTCTGAAGCAAAAAATACTGTATATCTATATTTCTTTTTGCAGTAACATCTCTCTTTCAGTTCTTTGCTGATGGATATTCTAAATATGAACCTTAGATAAAGAATGAATCCCCTCATTCACTCTTCTTTCTCTTCATTTTCTTATTGCATTTAAAGAGAAAAGCTTTAATTTCCTCATTAAAGCCGATTTAGCATCTTCCCAAAAAACAAATTCAGGTAGTCCCTTATAAAATACAATTGCTGTATCTAATTGGGATTATATGGATTAGAGAAACTGGAGAGTGATCTAATAGCACTATTTGATTCTGCTACCATTCTTATGAGTTTTTCACTTATTAAAGGGACATTATAAACTAAATACATTTCATGCACAGCCCTCTAATCATGAGAGCTGACATTATGGAACCTAGGTTACAGTGCACATGTGCAAACTGGTCAGCACTGGAATGTAGTGAAAGACAGATTTCAACAAACTCCCTGTATTGTCAACCCAAGCATTGTAACGGATAGTTTAAAAAAAAGAAGAAAAAAAAAGAAGATTCATGCTATTTAATTATTAAATAAGATAAATTAGGTATTCTTGGGGTCTTTGAGAAACTAAAGGTAGACAAGATAAAAATGGCCTGTAGCCACTTGCCTTGAAGTATGCATCTTTGAGTTCTATAGTGATGAAGAATTAAGGGGGGATTGCTATCTGTATAATACTAAGCAATGAGTCTTAGAATACAAATATATTTTTAGGGATATTAGGTGGAAAACAGGGTAAAACAATCCTACTTTTTATTAACAGAAAATATCTTGATTATATTTCTGTATCAAGGTAATCAAACAATTTTGACAGGTATATCCTGTTTTTTTTTGTTTTTTTTAAAATAATTTTTATTAATTTTCCAGTCATAAGTAAACAAGTATAAAGGCATAGTTCAAGAGTATGACATAGTACAGTGGGTACAATTTGAAAACATTAGTTATTCCCTTGGGAGCAAAACTTCCCTTATTGAATTTAAAGTAATGTCCATAATCCAAAGTTCTGAAGGTTAACTCCTGGTACAAACAAGTCTAGTGAATGCCTCCCCTCTAGGGGGATGTAGAGAGTTCTTGTGGTTTGAAGGAGTTAGGTTAAACATTGTATTCACGCCTGGAGTGAACAATCTAACAAACTTATTAACTTAAATAACAACCGCTGGAAATACTTATATGGAGTTGTGATGAGTCTGAGCCTATCTTTTATGTGCTGTATTTGCGGAGTCAATTCTGCGTTCTGGTTCTAAGAAGTGTGCATGTTTTAAAGTTGAGGTAAGACCCTTACTAAGCGACAATTTTTCTTTTTGTCTCATGGTGGGTTTTCTAGTATGTGCAAAAGTGTTTCCCAGTAAAACTTAACGTCTAAGAATACATTCAGTTGGTTTCGTTTGTAATACCCATATTGTTCCATAGGAATGGGTTCTGACACCCTTGAGAGCCATTGTTGAGTTGTTGGAATTACTGCAGACTTCCAATGTTGTGCAATCAATGATTTTGCACTGTTTATGCATATTCTTGTCAGTATGGTGCGCAGTTTGCATTGGATTACTGGAGTTTGGTTTAATAACACTATTTCAGGGGTAAGTGTAAAATTTTCTCCCGTTATGTATTGTAATATTCTCTCTACCGAACTCCAAAATCTGGATATGTTGGGGCATTGCCACCATATGTGGGCCATGGTTCCTGTTTTTCCACATCCTCTCCAGCATTGCGCCGTTGAGGAAGGATATATCTTGTGTAATCTGTGTGGTGTTAAGTACCAACGCATGAGAACCTTGAAATTAATTTCAATGATTCTTGTGGAGGTGGATGATCTGCGAGTGTTGGTATAAATTATCTGCCACTCTTTCTCTTCTAATTGGATGTTTAGATCATGTTGCCATTGTGTCGTGAATAATGGAGGGTTTGGTTGTTTTGCATTTTCAAGGGCGTTTTTGGCTCGAGACAAAGTTCCCTTAAGGGGTATCTCCGATAAGCATAATTGCTCGAAGGGTGTGGGGGGTCTTAACAAGTCATCTCTGAAGTGATTGGTGTGAATGAAGTGGTGTAATTGGGAATATTTCAGCCATGAAGTGAATGCTCCTTTCAACATAGGTGATAACCTGTCTCTTGGTTTAAGCATACGGCTATCTAGGAGTGTAATTAATGGTACCGAATCAGGGAGTTCCCATGTGACCTTGGTGTTTCGTAGGTGTTTATATCCACCAGTAAGTTCCATATTTGGGGAAATTGGGGTGAGTGATGCCTGTGGTGAGGACAGTTTCGGGTATTTCTGCACTAATTGGTCACAAGTTTAAAAAATGTGCCTATAGATGGGCGATGTGGTGCAGAGAGAAGGTCTTAAGTTCTTGGGGATCCAACAAATTGAACCTGGTTTAGGTGCTCTTAATATCTGGGAGTCCATGGACACCCAGGCTTTGGCTCCACTTTTACTGTGCCAATCTAAAATGTGTTGAAGTGTTACTGAATGGTAGTATGTTTCTAATTGAGGGACTCCCAGTCCTCCCCCTCTCAAGGAGCGGAATAGGGTGGCTGCATTTATGCGTGGTTTTTGTTTTCCCCTAAGAAGTGTGCATGTTTTAAAGTTGAGGTAAGACCCTTACTAAGCGACAATTTTTCTTTTTGTCTCATGGTGGGTTTTCTAGTGTGTGCAAAAGTGTTTCCCAGTAAAACTTAAGTCTAAGAATACATTCAGTTGGTTTCGTTTGTAATACCCATATTGTTCCATAGGAATGGTTTCTGACACCCTTGAGAGCCATTGTTGAGTTGTTGGAATTACTGCAGACTTCCAATGTTGTGCAATCAATGATTTTGCACTGTTTATGCATATTCTTGTCAGTATGGTGCGCAGTTTGCATTGGATTACTGGAGTTTGGTTTAATAACACTATTTCAGGGGTAAGTGTAAATTTTTCTCCCGTTATGTATCGTAATATTCTCTCTACCGAACTCCAAAATCTGGATATGTTGGGGCATTGCCACCATATGTGGGCCATGGTTCCTGTTTTTCCACATCCTCTCCAGCATTGCGCCGTTGAGGAAGGATATATCTTGTGTAATCTGTGTGGTGTTAAGTACCAACGCATGAGAACCTTGAAATTAATTTCATTGATTCTTGTGGAGGTGGATGATCTGCGAGTGTTGGTATAAATTATCTGCCACTCTTTCTCTTCTAATTGGATGTTTAGATCATGTTGCCATTGTGTCGTGAATAATGGAGGGTTTGGTTGTTTTGCATTTTCAAGGGCGTTTTTGGCTCGAGACAAAGTTCCCTTAAGGGGTATCTCCGATTAGCATAATTGCTCGAAGGGTGTGGGGGGTCTTAACAAGTCATCTCTGAAGTGATTGGTGTGAATGAAGTGGTGTAATTGGGAATATTTCAGCCATGAAGTGAATGCTCCTTTCAACATAGGTGATAACCTGTCTCTTGGTTTAAGCATACGGCTATCTAGGAGTGTAATTAATGGTACCGAATCAGGGAGTTCCCATGTGACCTTGGTGTTTCGTAGGTGTTCATATCCACCAGTAAGTTCCATATTTGGGGAAATTGGGGTGAGTGATGCCTGTGGTGAGGACAGTTTCGGGTATTTCTGCACTAATTGGTCACAAGTTTCAAAAATGTGCCTATAGATGGGCGATGTGGTGCAGAGAGAAGGTCTTAAGTTCTTGGGGATCCAACAAATTGAACCTGGTTTAGGTGCTCTTAATATCTGGGAGTCCATGGACACCCAGGCTTTGGCTCCACTTTTACTGTGCCAATCTAAAATGTGTTGAAGTGTTACTGAATGGTAGTATGTTTCTAATTGAGGGACTCCCAGTCCTCCCCCTCTCAAGGAGCGGAATAGGGTGGCTGCATTTATGCGTGGTTTTTGTTTTCCCCATATGAATGAATTGATACTCCTTATGGAGCTGCTGGAGGTAGAGTCTAGCTAGTGATATGGGTGTCGTTTCTAATATGTACAGTATCTTAGGTAGGATTGACATTTTTATGGTCTGGATTCTACCCCACCATGACAGTGGTTTGTCTCGCCAAGTTTGTAATATGTTTTTATATGAGTTTGTTGAGGTTTATAGTTGGCATCGAACAATTGTGATATCTTGGGCGTTAGTAGGACTCCCAGATATTTTAATTGTAAGTTGTTAATCTTGTAGGGGATTGATATTCCTGTCACGGGAGGGAGATGTTCAGAACCTCTAATTTCTGCCCATTAATCAGGAAATTGGACAATCGACCAAAAGTTTCAAACTCTTTCATGAGGGCTGGAATGGAACGGGTGGGGGACGTTAATGTAAGTAGGACGTCGTCCGCAAACATTGATAATTTATAGTGGTTGGGGCCTATAAGTACCCCTGAAATATTTGGATTAGCTCTAATGTGTGATGCTAGGGCTTCCATGGTGAGTACAAACAAGATTGGGAAGAGTGGACACCCCTGTCTCGTTCCATTCCCGATTTTAAAACAATTACTCTGTTTACTCTAACTTTCGCTGAGGGGTTGGAAGATTCTGTTTATCATGTTTCTTTGAAAGCCAAAGTGTTGTAGAGCATTTCTAAGGAAAGGCCAGGCCACCCGATCAAAGGCTTTCCCCACATCAGTGGAGACCAGGAACATAGGGATGTTGTGAGTGTTAGCGTAGTCTATTATATGTAGGGTTCTAATTGTGTTGTCCCTGGCATCCCTGAGAGGAACAAAACCAGCTTGGTCTAAGTGAACTATGCCTGGTAAGACAGAGTTGATCCTATTTGCTAATATTTTTGCATATATTTTGATATCCCCGTTTAATAGAGAAATCGGTCGGTAACTGCTAGGGTCTGTTGTGGGTTTACCCTCTTTATGTATCACTGTAATATGGGCCTCAAGGAGTTGTTGTGTTAAGTGTCCCTCTTCGTCTAAGGAGTTGAATAGTTTAGTCAAATGGGGTACCAGTATTTGTTGGAACTGTTTATAGTAGGCGTTTGTTAAGCCATCTGGGCCTGGGCTTTTACGAATAGGGAGATGTTTGATGGCTGTAATAACCTCCTGTTCTGTGATCGGTTCTTCCAAAGTCTTGGCTTGTGAGTCCGATATGGTTGGCAACTGTGCCTCCCCCAGATACTCCTCTATAGGTTTGGAAAGCTGTGCACTGTCTACTAGGGGGATATTGTACAGGGAATGGTAATAGTTACTGAAAATATTAGCTATCTCTCTACAGTCATAGTGTTCTCTGTTGTTGCTGTCTAGCATTCTGTGTTTGAAATGGGCTAGCTGTTTCTTTTTTAGTGCTTTGGCTAGTAATGGACCTGCTCTGTTTCTGTCTGTAAAGTATAGTTTCTTTAAATAGTAAGCCGTTCTGTTTACTTCGCTTGCGAGATGTCTGTTTAAGTTGGTTCTGGCTGTAGTAAGGGATGTAAAGGTATCTGCTGAGTCTGGTGTGAGCATATGAGCACATTCCGCCTCCCTAAGTTGGCTTGTTAAGTGTTTGTACTCCGTGTTGTAAGTTTTTTTAAGGATAGCTTTTTGCTTGATGAGTTCCCCTCCTACCACTGCTTTATGCGCCTCCCAGACTAGTCCTGGTGAAGACTGAGGTGTTCTGTTAAATTGGAAGTACTCAGATAGTGTTTTGGTTACTTTGTCTAAAATTTGGGGCTGAAGCAAGAGGGAATCATCAAGTCTCCAGCATAAATCTGTTGTCGGCTTATCTGGCCAGTCAAAGGACATTGTTACGGATGAGTGGTCCGGCCATGACGTTGGAGCAATATCTGTGTCTCTGGCAAGTGTCATCCCTAGTTAATCTATACAGATATAATCCAGTCTAGAGTATGTTTTTTTTTTTTTTTATTAAACATTTTTTTTATTGAGGACATATCGTTAACAGATTACTTTTCTCCAGTAAAGATATATACAACATCAAAAATCTATAAAGCATAAAAAGTATATTTACATGTGCAAGGTTCAGTAACGGTAGAATACCAATGATAATGCAAGTTTCTCCCTGCAAGGGAGTCCTCGTTTTTACAGAGGTCACCTTTTATATATATAGTAAACTTTCATGGGTATACAATCGTATATCATCGTTCTATAAAGGTGTTATCCTTAGAACAGCAATCCAGTCAATGGAAGTGATTAAGTAGTGTGGTTTTAACTATCATGTTACATCACAGTTTCCTATTAGTATGGAGGGGCCTTCCGACCCCTCTCCGCTCATTATCTGCTAGTGAGGATATTGGGCTTCTGTCTTGGTTTCTGGGAAGGTGTGGGGGGAGAGGGGCATATGAGGAGGTTGGAAGTTGGGGTAGCTAGAAGAAACGTATTTCTATATATCTTCCTATTTCTGAGGGTTCAAGTGGGAGTTAGGTGAGTCAACATGGATTCCCACGGTTCCCAAATTAGGCAGTAATTATGTAATTGCCCTTGTTCTCTAGCCACGTAATTTTCCATATTTTTGATATAGTTCACTCCCTCAATTACACTCTGTATTCTGGGGGGTTGACTCTTTTTCCAATTCCTGGCTATTAGCAATTTAGCAGAGAGGAGGATATATATCAAGAGCTTTTGCTTGGTTTTGGGGAGCTTGTCCATACCTAGGTGCAGTATGGCTAGGGCTGGACTCAAGGTTGGCGCTAGCTCTAAGTCTTTACAGATCTTTTCGATTTTCTGCCAGTAAGTCGTCAATTTAGGGCAGGTCCACCAGACATGGATGGGGGACCCCGGCTCTCCACACTCCTTCCAACACTGTTGTGAGTGGTCAGGAAAAAGCTTCTGTAGTTTTGTGGGTACTAAGTGCCATCTGGTGATTATTTTGAATTATAACTCATAGAGAGTAACGCAATGGGTTGCTTTTTTCGTGAAGCTAATGGCCTTGCTCCAGGCGTCTGGTGGAAATGTGGCCTGCAAGTCTCTCTCCCATGCAGTCATATGAATTGTTTTTGGAGTAGTCTCTTCTTCAATAAGACAGTGATAATGTACTGTGAGGGGTTTATGTTGCTGGGTATTGGTTGTCCATCGTGTCTCCCAAATAGTCAGGTCTCTCAATGGTTCGTCTAGGAAGCCCCAGGATTTCAACAGTGTACGGAGTCTCAGTAAGTCAAATTGGTGTTTGGGAGTTAGTGTAGGGAGGCTCAGCATGTCTCTATGTGTTCTTAAGTGTCCGTTGCAGTAAAAGTCACCCACTGTGTTTATGCCCGTAGTAGCCCATGCGCTAAGATGTTTATTAAGTAGCCCCACTAGAAGGGCCCTTATTGGATGTATTGGTGAGGGGTGCGGGGCCACCAGTTTGTTATGACGCAGCTTATTCCAAGCTTCTTGACATCCTTTCACTATGTTGTTGGCGACATGAACTTTGGCTTGCCAGTGTGGGGGTAGCCAAAGCAAATCTTCGAGATAGACGTAAGCTGGCAGTGAGGCCTGCTCTAAATCTCTCCACCTTGTTGGGGGGAGATCTTTACTCCACGCTGTAGCATGGGTTAGCATTGACGCTTCATAATATTTCCGAACGCTAGGGAGGCCAAGGCCTCCCTTCTCTATCGGCATCTGCAGGATGTGTGCAGCCACCCGGGGTCTTTTATCCTGCCAAGTGTATGAGTTAAAGAGGGTCTGAAACTTCCTAATCAATGTATATGGGACTGGCATCGGAATGCAGCGGAACAGGTAGGTAATCTTTGGGAACCTGTGGATGACAGATGGAAGAGGCGCCTCATGGGACAAGTATCGTTTAAGGCAGCAAAGGGACACACATAAGCAGCGGACCCCCCACACAGAGTGTTACTCACAAGAGCGGCGGTACAAACGTGTACCCAGATAGGCAGGACGGAACCAAAAGTCGCCCGTCAGACAGGCGTAAGCTCGGTACGCTAGGCAAACGTCACTCAGCAAGCAGCGTCAGGCTGATGAAACGACTATTTGTTGAGAAACGCGTTGCTGTACGCTTGTTTTTATCTGTTTGTACTCAATAAATGTATCCTTGAGTACATCACACCTGCCTGTTCTCTATTACTATTGCCGCTGGAGCAATTTGGTACGTTCCTGATCCCTTTTGGAGGTTCGCTGTGTCGAGTTCCCTTCGACTCTATTGGTTCCCCTGCTGGGTTTACTCTGACGCTGCTTGCTGAGTGACGTTTGCCTAGCGTACCGAGCTTACGCCTGTCTGACGGGCGACTTTTGGTTCCGTCCTGCCTATCTGGGTACACGTTTGTACCGCCGCTCTTGTGAGTAACACTCTGTGTGGGGGGTCCGCTGCTTATGTGTGTCCCTTTGCTGCCTTAAACGATACTTGTCCCATGAGGCGCCTCTTCCATCTGTCATCCACAGGTTCCCGTTGTCCACTCACCATATCTGAGAGAGCTGCCTGGATTGCTGTTTGCCGAATCCGCCATCTGCCACATGCTGTGATCATTTGCGCACTTCTATAGAGACTCTGTGTGCTATCTCGGTTCTCTTTAATCTAGCAGGTAATCTTGGTAAGATCATCATTTTAAGAGCCGCTATTCTGCCCATCCAAGATATTTCACTATATCTTTTAGAGTGAAGCTCCGAAGTGACGGCTGTTAGCAGCTTTTCAAAGTTTTCTTTGATCACCACCGACTTTTTATGGGAGAGAAAGACTCCCAAGTGGCGAACTGCTTTGCAGGACCACTTGAAGGAGTAAGCAAGCTGGATCTCTTCCCTTTCATGCTGCGGAATATTAAGGGAGTAGGCCTCCGTCTTGGTCACATTAAGTTTGTAATAAGAGATTTCTCCGAATTGTGCGAAAAGGGCCATTAACGGGGGGATAGAGTCAACTGGGTCTGAAAGAAAGACCGTAAGGTCATCGGCAAATAGCGCAAGCTTCTGAGGGGTATCATGCATCTGTACGCCATGAATCTGTTTTGATTCTCTAATTGCGATCGCCAGGGGCTCAATAGCCAAAACAAACAATAGGGGGGAGAGGGGGCATCCCTGTCTGGTTCCGTTACTGATTGTGATCTTAGGGGAGCAGAATCCCAACCCTCTAACAACTGCGGTGGGGGCCGAGTACAGCGCCTTGGTCGCTGTGATGAATGAGTCCGGTATTCCAAACGCTGATAGAGTTTGAAATAGGTAGTCCCATCTCACCCTGTCGAAGGCCTTTTCGGCATCAAACGACAGGGTGAGTACCGGGAGTCCCATATCCGCGGCTTCTGAGAAGATATTTAAAAGGCGCCGGGTATTATCGGAACCCTGCCTTCCTTGTACAAAGCCCACCTGATCTAGGTGTATAATTGTCTGCAAGTGCTTCCCTAGCCTATTAGCCAATATTTTAGCGTAGATTTTTGCATCTACGTTGATGAGTGAGATGGGCCTGTAGCTAGAGCACAGTAATGGGTCTTTACCTTCCTTGTGAATTGTGGTAATGTTGGCTTCTAGGAATTCTGCCAGGAAGGCGCCTTTAGTTGCTACTTTTTGGAAGAGTCGGAGCAGTATCGGGGTTATGATCGGGCTAAGTGTTCGATAGAACATTGCCGTGAACCCATCTGGCCCAGGGGCCTTATGGGGTGCGAGGTCCTCTATGGCTGCTTTGACCTCTTCTAATGTGAACTGTCGCTGTAATTCGGCTTTAGATTCCTCAGTTAGAGTGGGCACAGGTAGTGTTTCTAAGAATTTGAGAATGTCGCCATGGTCAGAGCTGCCAGTTGCTTCAGATTGCTCAAGATTGTATAGTGAAGAATAGTAACTAGCAAACGCAGCGCCTATTTCTTTAGGAGAGTGTACCACACCACTGCACGTCGCTATGTGGGGTATCCTTTTCTGTAGTGTGCGCATGCGTAATTTGTTAGCTAGAAGCTTGTCTGCCCTATTGCCTTTGTGGTAATACAATTGTTTGAGCTTATGTAGATTCTCCTGGACCCGGGACAGATCTCTCTTGGAGATTTTTTCCCTGATAAGTCCAATTTGATTGGCTACTTGAACACTAGGGATCGTTTTGTTTGTCTGTTCAAGGGCACGAAGATCTCCATATAACTTCGCTAAGGGCTGGCTATTCTTTGCGCAGTCGGGCCATTTTTTTAATAAAATGACCCCGTAGGTATGCTTTAAGAGCGGCCCAGACCATGTCAATGTCGGTGGTTCCTGTGTCATTATGTGACAGGAACTCCTTCACAACCTCTTGGAGCGCCGGAAGCTCTATATCAGAGAGCCATTGCTCAGAAAGTCGCCATGGCGGCCTATTAGTCAGGGCTTGTAGCTGAGTGAAATCTAAGCAGACCATGTCATGGTCTGACCATGTACACGGTCTGATGGAAGGGTTAGTAAGTTGGTCTAGAGACCACGAATCACAGAATATATGATCCTGGAATATGAATTGTGGGCTTTTGAGTAGTGTGTAAAGTCTTTCTCTGAAGGTGCTAAGCATCTCCAAGCGTCATAGAGGTTGTGTTGGTATATGAGTTTCCGGAAAGCGTTGGAGGTAGATGAGACGTTTCTGTCAGAGTGTGTCGTAATGGTGGATTGCTTGTCTTTGGCTGGGTCCCAGACCATGTTGAAATCCCCCCCAATAATTAGGTGTCCTCTTTTGATCTGTTGCTACGTGGGCTAATAATTTGCGGAGGAAGGGAACTTGTTGGAATTAGGTGCATATAATGAGACTAGTGTGAACAGTGTGTTATTAAGTGAACAGATAAGTATCAGGTACCTACCCTCACTATCTCTTTCAAATATACACCATGGTAAAGGACAAGTCTCTACTAATCAGGAGGGCAACTCCTTTGGTCCTGCCCTCAGAATTGGAGGGCAGTTTTCACATACTGGGAAGTATCGGGAAATCCCAGAGAGGTCGGGTTCCCCATCCAGTGTGTCTCCTGTAGGAACATTATGTGTACTTTGTGTGCTAGTAGAATATCTCTGTAGCTATTTCCTCTTAGTTGGGGGAATTTAAGCCTTGCGCGTTCAGCGTAGCTATACGTATCGGGGCCATTTTGGGAGTGGCGGGGGGGCTGCCTGGGTTACTTAGGGTGGTAAATCATCTAGAAGTCAAATGTGCGATCAGTCTTATGCTGTGAGGGCTAGGAAAACGTGATATATATTAACTGAGAGGTATTATAAAAGGAAACCTCTAGTGACTGGTAAAAATGATAAGTATAACACTTTCGCAATGAGTGCACCAACCGGTCTTTGCCAGTGGGGCACAACTAATATGGTGGGGGGGGAGCTGAGCGGAGAGGGGTCCACGACCCCGCCGACTTAAAATATGGGTTATAAATCTGTGGAATGAAAAAGCATATGTATTGCATATGTACATCATACATAATAGAACATTCAATGCTGTAGAACCTCATATTATAAACATAATCTCGACAACAACAACAACAGGAGGGATTTTGAACAGAACTGGGGCGATGCAACGTAAAGTGATTAGTGGGCGTATCTACTACTTTCCCTTTCTGGGCATTACTTAATTCCCTGTGCCTTGTATAGAGCCCTATTCATTACACAAGCAGGTTCTCGCTAGGAATCTGATCTATGCCTTATCGCAGTTTGGACTAACTGAGGGGGGCATTAGGGTCGTAGGTCCAGGGTCCTCTGCATGACAGACGGCTAGGACATTAAACAATAAAGGCATTGCTTAGGTAGCGCTTGATTGTCTAAAGAGGATGGAGCACTAGAGGGCATGAATTATCCCAATCTTTAGGGTACTAACTGTGGATCGACTTGCCATAGGAGTTAGAGACTGACAGCTAAAGTATCGGCAAGGGCAGGTTAGGTCCGTTTTGTGAGGGTAGTCGTGCTTAAGTTAGATTAGATGCTCTATACTCCCAATATAGGACAGGGGCTTAGCTGGAGGCATTAAGATATGATATGGGTAGAGTGTATGTCAGACTCATGGAGAAGTCCTAGCATGATGGGGGCCACGTACTAGTTATGGGCGCCATCAGATACAGGATTCAGTCTCCTCCCTGTGTCTCCGCTACTAAGTGCTGAAGGGGGACAGTATAAATAAGCTTATAGGTGTTCAATTGCCTAAGTATATAAGTCTGTGTAATAGACTAACATTAAATATGTGGATTATTAACTCAATATAACAAAACAACAATTTACATGTGGGCATAAGTAAAGAAACAGGCATATTTAAGAGATTATGGTAAGTGTCCATTACTTGGGTAAACAAAATAAGCTACAATATATGATTGCTTAGGTCTCACCCATCTTCATCCTGCTTGGGCAGGGATAGCAAGTCCTTAAACATTGTAGAGCACTCCCCTCCTATGGTGAGTCATCTTCGTCTTTCAGAGGGTCCAGCAGATAGAATGAACAAAGTAAGTAAAACAAAGTAGAACAAAAAGAAAAGCAGACAGCTCTCTACTTGTCTGCATCTCGTTGTGAATCAGTAGAATCTCTGTGCTTCTTAAAGCTTCGTTGGATGTTCAGGAGTACCAGAGGATTTTTTGTGGTAGCGTTTCTATGGTGGGGGCTGACGCCCTCAGTCCATTGCCTATTTCTGTGTCGGGAGAGCGATCTCCCCCATCTGGAGGGAGCAAGTTCCACTTTTGCAGCAACTCACGTGCCTGTTGAGGGTAGAGGCCATATATTGGTGACTGTCCTTGGTGATAAACAGCCTTACTGGGAACCCCCACCTGTACTTCAGATCTCTCTCTCTCAGTATTTTAGTATAGGGGTGGAAATGTTTGCGGATCTGGAGCGTGTGAGTAGAAAGATCCGGGTAGATTTGCAGACCTGCATACCCTTCAGGCAATTGCTTGTCACTGGCTAAGGCTCTAATGATTTTTTCTCTGTAGGGTATAGTAGTGATGCCTCGCTATCACATCTCTTGGTTGTCCACCATCCGCTGTTCGTCGCCCTGAGGGCTCTGTGTACTCTGTCTATGAGATTCTCATCACCTGTCGCTGACCCCAATACAGATTCAAATAGACCATGTAGATATTTCTCAAGGTCCTGTGGTAGAACTGATTCCGGCACGCCTTTGATGCGTATATTGTTGCGACGCGACCTGTCTTCTAGGTCCGCCAGCTTCAATTCCAAATCAGTGATCTGAATGGCCAGGGATTGGGAGTAGCTAAGAAGGTTGGTGTGATCTATTGCCAAGTCTTCTTGTTTGCGCTCCAGCGCATCAGTTCTCTCTCCTATGAGACCGATATCTCTCTTCAAGTCGGCATGCGATCTATCAAATCTCTTAGTCAAGGAATCGTGATGTGAGGTTAGCAGGGATTGGATGGTTTCTATCATATTGTTGTTAGTACTATTAGATATCTCCAGGGCCTGTGAGGCCTTTTGCTTTAAGATTCAACCGGTCTGGGTGTCTGAGGGCACTCCCGTATCTGAGTATTCATCTTCTGATCTCGCCTGGGCCATGTTAGAGCGGTGCTGAAAATGATCCACCACAGTTCTTTTTGGCGTAGCATGGGGCTTTCTGCTTCCTTTTCTGGGCCTGCGACATCTTGTATTTACGGATGCGAGACTATCAAGTGATATATGTATGTTAATGTTGAGAGCTTGCTTATTTATTTTACATATGCTATAGGAACCCATTAGCCGGCGGGGCCACGAACAATTAGTGTTCAATTACATGTTCTATGGTCCTATTCCCTCCAGGTGAAGAGGGCGCTCTGGTGAGGGCAGCCTAATCTGGGAGTCTTTATATCTGGTGCCTTGATTTTACTTGGATAGTATATCTGCAACAGTGAGAGAATGAAAAGCGGGACCTTCTCCTTGAAGTGTATTCTTTATATATGTTCAGCCTCTATTTTCCAAAACGGGAGATATGGTGATGGTTGCAGTCGTGAGAATGACCCCTCTCCCCTGGGTATGTGTCTCCTATTGTCGAAGTGGGTAAAGGGGGTGAGGATATGACCCAACAGTAGTATCTGGTGGGAAATGGCAGGGAGGGGGGTAATGCTTGTAATTGCTGGCCTATAACCGGTTAAGCTGCTCAGATTGTAATGTGGGGCGCGTCACCAAATGGTGGGGTCAGTCTCTGGCTCAAATTGCTTGTGTAGAGGTTCCCAGTAAGAAATAAAGCAGTCTACAGGGCCTACTTTTGGGCTGTGTGAGTAGTAGGTATCCAGCTATGGTTACACTTCCAGAGTATCTTTAATATCCCATTAACTGATTCTCTTTCATGGGCTAGGGAGGTTGTAACAAGTATAAACAATGCTTGCTGTGCTGGTGTTAAAGATTTACCAATGTCTCAAGTATCTCCTATAGTTTGTAGGCCTGTCATGCAGTAGGTGAAAACTGAATAGCGTGTCAGTAGCGATAAAGCGATTAGGCTCTTTCTGTGGGGGTTAGCATATTGTTCTTAAAGTCTCTCCAAGTGCAGGCCTGCGGCTGGTAAGTGTTTGTGACTGTATAGTGTGATTGTGCTGCGACTCACCCAGATCCTTATGTTGCGATCACGCTGTCCAATATGGCGGGCCGCTCGCGCCAAAACTACAGTCTCTTCAGATCTGGTAGAGCAGATATTCCCAAACGGGTGATCATCCAGGGGGGCCTCTCAGCCCCGGTAAAGTACCATCCGGTGTCGTTGCAGCCGCTCCGGCCGATCTCCAAGTGTCCGAGGTTGCCGCAGTTGCGGTTTGTGGTTTGGTGGGGTAAGTGTCGGAGCAATCTCCTGTAGGTCACCGGAGGTAAAGAGAGAGCGTGTACACTTCAGCAAACTTCTCCGGAGCGGAGCCCCGACCCTCCGGAGTCGTATGCTGCAGGCAGGCTAGGTTGAGACGCAGCTTCTAGATTGCGGGCGCTGGAAATCCGGTGGTGAGATTAATACTCTCAATCTTTTCAGGTTGCTTCAAATAAATGGGTATAATCTTTGGACCAGTTTGGTCTTTAAGCAACAGGTTACCTTTTGCAGTAGTATTAGGTAAAATTACGGGTGTTTTTGATCCCAAATAGCTAAATATTAAACTTTTCACGGCAGAGCTCTCTAGATGTGCTGCTACTCAGCTTCCGTGGCTAGCTCCGCCCCCCGTCTAGAGTATGTTTTATTGGGATTAGAGAAAAAAAAAAAAAAGAGTATGATTTTTGCGTCGGGTGTTGGATTCTCCATATATCTAGTAATGAGGGTGGTTCTAAGGCAATGCGTTACTGTTTCAATGGGTGTTGTAAGTTTTGAGGCTTTTGGCCGACAGAGCTTAGGGTTGAGTGCTATATTGAAGTCCCCCGCCAGGATAGGTGATTCCCCTAGCTACCTCCAGCAGCTTCCTGTGATTTTTAAAGAAATGTTGCTGCCCCGTATTAGGGGCATATATATTTGCTAGGGTTATTGGCTTGTTAAATAGATCACCCACTAGTATCAAATATCTTCCCTCTGGGTCTGTGTGTGTGATGATATTGCGAATGTGGATTGATCTATGCAGGAGATATCCCCACCCCATTTCTTTTTTTTACGTTGTGCGAACTGAAATGGCTTGTCGGGTAATGCTTAGATGTAAATTTGGGTTCCTCTTTATATCTAAAAGTGGGTTTCTTGAATAAATACAATCTAATTTTTTTGTTTTGCGATCTTTCTCCAACATTGGTGTGTCCGGTCCACGGCGTCATCCTTACTTGTGGGAATATTCTCTTCCCCAACAGGAAATGGCAAAGAGTCCCAGCAAAGCTGGCCATATAGTCCCCTCCTAGGCTCCGCCCACCCCAGTCATTCTCTTTGCCGTTGCACAGGCAACATCTCCACGGAGATGGTTAAGAGTTTTTGGTGTTTAAAATGTAGTTTTTTATTCTTCTATCAAGTGTTTGTTATTTTAAAATAGTGCTGGTATGTACTATTTACTCTGAAACAGAAAAGGATGAAGATTTCTGTTTGTGAGAGGAAGATGATTTAGCAGACAGTAACTAAAATCGATTGCTGTTCCACATAGGACTGTTGAGATGAAGTAACTTCAGTTGGGGGAAACAGTTAGCAGACTTTTCTGCTTAAGGTATGACTAGCCATATTTCTAACAAGACTGTGTAATGCTGGAAGGCTGTCATTTCCCCTCATGGGGACCAGTAGAGCATTTCTTAGTCAAACAAACAGAATAAAGGGCTGAATATGGGCTAAAAAACTGGTAGACATTTTTATGGGCTAAATCGATTGCTTTATTTGGGCATATTATTCAGATTTAGGATGACAATTTGCATTATAATCTTGGGGAACGTTTATAAAACGGCAGGCACTGTGGTTAGACACCTTTTCCAGTCAGGGGGCCTTTCTAGTTATAGACTGAGCCTCATTTTCGCGCCATTACTGCGCAGCGTTGTTTTTGAGAGCAGGGCATGCAGATGCATGTGTGAGGATCTAAAAATCACTGGAAAAAGCTTCTAGAAGGCGTCAATTGGTATCGTATTCCCCTCTGGGCTTGGTTGGGTCTCAGCAAAGACTATAGCTGGGACTGTATAGGGGTTAAATTTAAAAAACGGCCTTCCGGTCCGTTTTTTTAAGGGTTAAAGCTCTGAAATTTGGTGTGCAATACTTTTAATGCTTTAAGACACTGTGTGAAATTTTGGTAATTTTTGAACAATTCCTTCATACTTTTTCACATATTCAGTAATAAAGTGTTTTCTGTTGAAATTTAAAGAGACAGTAACGGTTTTGTTTTTAAAACGTTTTTTGTGCTTTGTTGACAAGTTAAGCCTGTTTAACAGTCTGTACCTTCAGATAAGCTATGTTTCTATATGTATGAAAGCCAATGTGTCTCCCCATTTAAATTTATGTGATAATTGTGCCATAGCGTCCAAACAAAGTAAGGACAGTACTGCCACAGATAATGAAATTGCCCAAGATGATTCCTCAAATGAGGGGAGTAAACATGATACTACATCATCTCCTACTGTGTCTACACCAGGTTTTGCCCACAGCAGGAGGCCCCTAGTACATCTAGTGCGCCAATGCTTATTACCATGCAACAATTAACGGCTGTAATGGATAGCTCCATAGCAAATATTTATCCAATATGCCTACTTATCAGAGAAAGCGCGATTGCTCTGTTTTAAACACTGAAGAGCAAGAGGGGCGCTGATGATAATTGTTCTGTCATAACCCTCACACCAATCTGAAGGGGCCATGAGGGAGGTTTTGTCAGATGGAGAAATCTCAGATTCAGAAAATTTTCTCATCAAGCTGAACCTGATGTTGTGACATTTAAATTTAAATTAGAACATCTCCGCGCACTGCTTAAGGAGGTGTTATCTACTCTGGATGATTGTGACAACTTGGGTCATGTCCAGAGAAATTATGCAAGATGGACAAGTTCCTAGAGGTTCCGGTGCCCCCCCGACGCTTTTCCTATACCCAAGCGGGTGGCGGACATAGTAAATAAGGAGTGGGAAAAGCCCGGCATACCTTTTGTTCCCCCCCCGATATTTAAGAAATTATTTCCTATGGTCGACCCCAGAAAGGACGTATGGCAGACAGTCCCTAAGGTCGAGGGGGCAGTTTCTACTCTAAACAAACGCACTACTATTCCTATTGAAGATAGTTGTGTTTCAAAGATCCTATGGATAAAAAATTGGAAGGTTTGCTTAAAAAGATTTTTGTACAGCAAGGCTACCTTCTACAAACCAATTTCATGCATTGTTCCTGTCACTACGGCAGCGTGGTTCTGGTTCGAGGAACTAGAAAAGTCGCTCAGTAGAGAAACTCCATATGAGGAGGTTATGGACAGAGTTCACGCACTTAAATTGGCTAACTTTTATTTTAGATGCCGCTTTGCAATTAGCTAGATTAGCGGCGAAAAATTCAGGGTTTTCTATCGTGGCGCGCAGAGCGCTTTGGCTAAAAGTCTTGGTCGGCCGGATGTGTCATCCAAGACAAAATTGCTTAACATCCCTTTCAAAGGTAAAACTTTATTTGGACCAGATTGAAAGAGATTATTTCAGACATCACTTGGGGAAAGGGCCACGCCCTTCCACAGGATAGGTCTTTTAAGGCTAAAAATAAGTCTAATTTTCGTCCCTTTCGCAGAAACGACCGGCCTCTAATTCTGCATCCTCTAAGCAAGAGGGTAATGCCTCACAACCCAAACCAGCCTGGAAACCAATGCAAGGCTGGAACTAGGGTAAGCAGGCCAAGAAGCCTGCCACTGCTAACAAAACAGCATGAAGGAGTAGCCCCCGATCCGGGACCGGATCTAGTGGGGGGCAGACTCTCTCTCATTTGCTCAGGGCTTGGGCAAGAGATGTTCAGGATCCTTGGGTGCTAGAAATAGTTTCTCAAGGTTATCTCCTGGAATTCAAGGAACTACCCCCCAAGGGAAGGTTCCACATGTCTCACTTATCCTCAAACCAAATAAAGAGACAGGCATTCTTACATTGTGTAGAAGACCTGTTAAAGATGGGGAGTGATACAGCCCAGTTTCCAATAAGGAACAAGGAATGGGATTTTATTCCAATCTGTTCGTAGTTTCCCAAAAAAGAGGGAACGTTCAGACCAATTTTGGATTTGAAGATCCTAAACAAATTTCTCAGGGTACCATCGTTCAAGATGGAAACCATTCGAACGATTCTACCCACCATCCAGGAAAGTCAATTTATGACTACCGTGGATCTAAAGGATGCGTACCTACATATTCCTATCCACAAAGAACATCATCAGTTCCTAAGGTTCGCTTTTCTGGACAAGCATTACCAGTTTGTGGCCCTCCCATTCGGATTAGCCACTGCTCCAAGGATTTTCACAAAGGTGCTAGGGTCCTTCTAGCGGTTCTAAGACCGAGGGGCATTGCAGTAGTACCTTACTTGGACGACATTCTAATACAAGCGTCGTCCCTGTCAAAAGCAAAGGCTCATATGGACATCGTTCTAGCCTTTCTCAGATCTCACGGATGGAAGGTGAACAAAGAAAAAAGGTCTCCGTCTCCGTCGACAAGAGTTCCCTTCTTGGGAACAATAATAGATTCCTTAGAAATGAGGATTTTTCTGACAGAGGTCAGAAAATCAAAACTTCTAAGCTCTTGTCAAGTGCTTCATTCTGTTCCTCGTCCTTCCATAGCGCAGTGCATGGAAGTAGTAGGATTGATGGTTGCAACAATGGACATAGTTCCTTTTGCACGAATTCATCTAAGACCATTACAACTGTGCATGCTCAAACAGTGGGAATGGGGATTATACAGACTTGTCTCCAATGATTCAAGTAGATCAAAAGACCAGAGATTCACTCTCGTTGGTGGCTGACCCTGGACCATCTGTCCCAGGGAATGAGCTTCCGCCAGAGCAGAGTGGGTCATTGTCACGACCGAACGCCAGTCTAGTGGGCTGGGGCGCGGTCTGGGAATCCCTGAAAGCTCAGGGTCTATGGTCTCGGAAGAGTCTCTTCTCCCGATAAACATTCTGGAACTGAGAGGCGATATTCAATGCTCTCAGAGCTTGGCCTCAACTAGCAAAGGCCAAATTCATAAGGTTCCAATCAGACAACATGACGACCGTTGCATATATCAATCATCAGGGGGGAACAAGGAGTTCCCTGGCGATGAAAGAAGTGACCAAAATAATTCAATGGGCGGAGGATCACTCCTGCCACTTGTCTGCGATCCACATCCCAGGAGTGGAAAATTGGGAGGCGGATTTTCTGAGTCGTCAGACATTCCATCCGGGGGAGTGGGAACTCCATCCGAAATCTTTGCCCAAATAACTCAATTATGGGGCATTCCAGACATGGATCTGATGGCGTCTCGTCAGAACTTCAAGGTTTCCTTTGCTACGGGTCCAGATCCAGGGGATCCCAAGGGCGACTCTAGTAGGATGCACTAGTAGCACCTTGGACCGTCAACCTAGCTTATGTATTTCCACCGTTGCCTCTCATTCCCAGGCTGGTAGCCAGGATCAATCAGGAGAGGGCCTCGTGATCTTGATAGCTCCTGCGTGGCCACGAAGGACTTGGTATGCAGACCTGGTGAATATGTCATCGGCTCCACCATGGAAGCTACCTTTGAGACAGGACCTTCTTGTTCAGGGTCCATTCGAACATCCAAATCTGTCTCCCTCCAGCTGACGGCTGGAGATTGAACGCTTGATTCTATCGAAGCGTGGGGTTTTCAGATTCTGTTATAGATACTCTGGTTCAGGCCAGAAAACCTGTAACTAGAAAAAATTTACCATAAAATATGGAAAAAATATATCTGTTGGTGTGAATCCAAAGGATTCCCTTGGAATAAGATAAAAATTCCTAAGATTCTCTCCTTTCTACAAGAAGGGTTTGGAGAAAGGATTATCTGCAAGTTCTCTAAAGGGACAGATCTCTGCTTTATCTGTCTTACTATACAAAAGACTGGCAGCTGTGCCAGATGTTCAAGCTTTGTTCAGGCTCTGGGTTAGGATCAAGCCTGTTTACAGACCTTTGACTCCTCCCTGAGTCTAAATCTAGTTCTTTCAGTTCTTCAAGGGGTTCCGTTTGAACCTTTACATTCCATAGATATTAAGTTACTATCTTGGAAAGTTTTGTTTTTAGTTGCAATTTCTTCTGCTAGAAGAGTTTTCAGAGTTATCTGCTCTGCAGTGTTCTCCGCCCTATCTGGTGTTCCATGCAGATAAGGTGGTTTTGCATACTAAGCCTGGTTTTCTTCCTAAAGTTGTTCTAACAAAAATATTAACCAGGAGATAGTTGTACCTTCTTTGGTGTCCGAATCCAGTTTCAAAGAAGGAACGTTTGTTACACAATTTGGACGTTGTCCGTGCTCTAAAATTCTATTTAGAGGCTACTAAAGATTTCAGACAAACGTCTTCCTTGTTTGTTGTTTATTCTGGTAAAAGGAGAGGTCAAAAAGCGACTTCTACCTCTCTTTCCTTTTGGCTTAAAAGCATCATCCGATTGGCTTATGAGACTGCCGGACGGCAGCCTCCTGAAAGAATCACAGCTCACTCCACTAGGGCTGTGGCTTCCACATGGGCCTTCAAGAACGAGGCTTCTGTTGACCAGATATGTAAGGCAGCGACTTGGTCTTCACTGCACACTTTTGCCAAATTTTACAAATTTGATACTTTTGCTTCTTCGAGGCTATTTTTGGGAGAAAGGTTTTGCAAGCTGTGGTGCCTTCCGTTAAGGGTAACCTGATTTGCTCCCTCCCTTCATCCGTGTCCTAAGGCTTTGGTATTGGTTCCCACAAGTAAGGATGACGCCGTGGACCGGACACACCAATGTTGGAGAAAACAGAATTTATGCTTACCTGATAAATTACTTTCTCCAACGGTGTGTCCGTCCACGGCCCGCCCTGGTTTTTTAATCAGGTCTGATGAATTATTTCTCTAACTACAGTCACCACGGTACCATATGGTTTCTCCTATATATATTTCCTCCTGTCCGTCGTCGAATGTCTGGGGTGGGCGGAGCCTAGGAGGGACTATATGGCCAGCTTTGCTGGGACTCTTGCCATTTCCTGTTGGGGAAGAGAATATTCCCACAAGTAAGGATGACGCCGTGGACCGGACACACCGTTGGAGAAAGTAATTTATCAGGTAAGCATAAATTCTGTTTTTGCTTGGGAGTTAAGGCCTTTAGTGTTTTGTGTCATTATGTTCAAATTTCTTACGGCCATCCGTGGGTATAGTTTAAGCTGTGTCTGCCATCTAATCAGTGTGTGGGTAAGTGTTGTTTTGAATTGGAGTATTGTGGTGGAACAATTCGGTCTGGGGTTCACTTCAGTCTCTGTGATACAATTCTAAGTTTGGTATTATTTCCAACCATAACTTCTAGCGTGTACAACTAAAACAATTATTAACTTTATAACATAGAATGAGAACAAAACCATTGCATAAATACATATACAATATACAAATACCAAGGGAAATACTACCCCATTCATAATTATGTATGAACATGAGAGTATCGGCAGACTTCCCTTTTAACATTTAACTAATAAAATGGTGCTTTGTTAATCTTAGCAAATCTGTCTTCTAAAATACAATAAGCATGACTATATGGTTATATATACTCACCGCGTCTAGGCGCTTATGACACCATCATTGGGTCGAGGAATATAGACCGGCTCGGGTGAGCTTACTTTCTGGCCAACATTTTTATGAGGAGGGAAAAGAATGCTGTACCATAAACATGTTTTGCTTTTAGCAAGTTCAGAGTCTAAGGTATTGTTTGGGTCTGAGTCTGCAGGGTTTAAGAAGTTGCTGTGGTCTCTTTCTACCAATCCTGCTCCAGGTGCTTCTTTGTGGTTTGGGATCATTTGTAGAACTTGTCTCCTTCAGTGGTAGAACTTTATCCAGTAGTGGCAAGGAGGGTTGGGGAATGTTAAGTTGCTTGCAGAAGCTTTCCAGGGTCATCCGGCGTTCTGTAGATTGCAAGTTGGGAGCCTTGTAGGACTTTTATACTAAATGGGAATCCCCATCTGTATGGGATTTCAATTCTTGTAAATGTAGTGTTAAGAATCTAACCTCTCTTCTTCGATTCAGAGTGATGGGAGCTCAGATCAGCGTATATCTGGATGTTTTCTCCCTCAAATGTAATTTAGCGTAATTTTCCTATAGGCTTCCATAATTTTTTTACTTTATCTGTAAAGAGTTGCATTTTCAGCACAATGTCTCTGGGAGGCTTTCCCCTCCGGCGGTTTTGGGCCTCAGGGCCCTGTGAGCTCTCTCTATGGGCATATTTTGTGGATCTGTGTTTTTCAAAAGAAACTGAAAGAGGCTCTGCAAATATTGGGGTATTTGGACCCGCATTTGATTTTTTCAGATACACCCCTTATCCTGAGATTGTTGAGGCGTCCTCGTTGTCTAGATCTTCCAATTGAAGCTGCATTTGTTGTATTAGTGAATCTTGAACTTCCAAGGTTCTATTGCGTATATCAGAATCATTGTGTATTTGATCTATATCTTCTTCTATATGCACAACTCTCTCTCCCAATTCAGATATGTCCTTTTTACTTCCTTAAGGCCGTCTTTTATCATTTTACCCCACCTGAGAGATGAGCGAGGCAAAGTCTGCTTTTGTGGGCAGGTTGCTAATATCTGCTCTCGTGAGGGGGTCTCCCGGTGTTGTGTTTTGGTGCTTAACCCTGTTTCTAGTAGCATTTCTGCTGATTCTTGGGATATAGGGGATTCTGGCTCGGGATCCTCAAGCACCTTAAAAAAATTGTTTTGCTGTTGTTGCTGTCTGGCCTTTCACCAATTTATCTTGTTTAGGTAAACTTTTTGAGGCCATTGTTGGTGTGGTGTGTATAGCTGTCACTTTCACTCTCTGAAGATAGTATATGTTTAAAGAAGATAAAATGCAGTTACAAGCCTGTGCAATGCAGTAGCAGTTAAGACTTTTATTCTTATGCACCCTCCTCTCAAATGTAGTAGTTCTGTACTAGTGCTTTAAATAGGAGCCAGGTCTGACTTTTTTTATTTTATTTATTTATTTTTTAAAAACTTGCCTGGTAAGGGAGCTGATTCTCCTGCGTTATCTGTAATGTTGTGGCTTAGCTGCGATATTATGTCATGTCTTAAGGGTTAATTTTTATTTGCATTGTGCTGCTATTAGGCTTCACTGTTTGTCCCCTTCTGCTTTCTTTTTTTTTACCTTGCCTACATTCCCCTTCTTTCGTTTTGTTTTTTATTATCATGCAAGGCATGGCTTTTTGAAGAGTCCGTGTAGCTTAGGGGGCATCTAGAAGCGTGTTGTGCACTTTTATTTTCTTTTTTTTCAACGGTTAATTACCTGCGTAGGAGCCGTCTGTCATTCTGTTCGCCTAGTTGTGGAATAGGCGTTGCGTACTGGGCCTAGTCGGGAGACACACCATGCTCTTATCTGCTTGTCAGAGTCCCTTCTGTGCGTGGGGCTTGCGCTCCAGACCGGCTCCGTATCGTCCTCTGGACGTTCCAGTGACTAAGGCCTTTGCTATGCGGTTCTTTTGCACCAAGTATGAGGCAGATAATTGCTCAGGAAGAGCCTGCTGGTCCGGAGCTTCAGCTTTTAGCAGCCATATTAGACGATGGCTGGCTCCGCCCCCAGGTATATCCTGTTTTATCTAATATAAGCTTCACAATGTATGCACCTATTTTAGGAAGGTTATTCAAATACACTGTCACTGATGCAGACACAAAATGCATTTGACTAACTTTTTCTAGGACTTGTAAAAGCATATTAGATGAATTACATTCAGAAAAGCCTCTAAGCTGAAGCAATAGCGATCAGTAGCTGAAGTTACAGGCATATGACTAGTAAGTGTCTCTATGGCATATTTCTTCACACCTCCAGAGATGGACAAAAGTAAAGAGCTTTTATGCAGGTGTGGTTGTAGCAGATTAGCAGTTATTAGAGGAGGGGTTATTTTTTTGCATTGGGACATTGCATTTAGGGTTAATAATGTTTTTGCTTTGGGGGTTGTGACGGTTTGGGAGTTAATATGGGGGGGGGTTGTTGTCAGGGTTTAGTGACTCAGTGTTACAGTTTACAGCAGCTTTTACAAAGTGTTAATACAAGTTTATTAAAGGGTGCAGTAGGAGTCTGGGGAGGGGGTCTTAGGTTAGGGGTAATTTTAGATGGGGGAAATTATGGTTTATGCGATAATAGTGGGGTGTGGATTTATTTTGCAAAAGGGGGTTCTGGCGGGTTAGAGGGTTAATAGCATCATATGATGATGTGGTGGCAGTTTAGGGGATTAATTCTGGAGGTTTTTTTTGTGTGTGTGTGTTGTTATAGCGGCTAGGGAGTTAATGCATTTGCAGTCTGGCTTGTGTCAGTACTAAAGATTAACCAATGCAAACCTCATCATCATCTTTAGGGGGCAGATGATTGGCAATGAGAATATAGGGGAGTTTACAATGAATACCTTATTCATAGTTGAATTTTGTGGGGGGGAAATTGGTTGAAATGGAATAGAAAATTGGCTGTAATCAGCCTGCAAATGTTTAAAAACAAAGAAAGCTTTTCATTTTGTGACAGATATCCAAACATTTCAAGACAGGGACAGTGTACTGTATTTCCCCCCTGTTTGAATGTGTTCCCAATGATCTATTTTACCTGCTGGAGTTGATTACATTGTTTACAAATAGTTAATTTAGCTTTATTTTGACATTTGAAAAAGCTGGTTTTGCCTGTTGTATCCCACTTATACTGAAAATGTCAGTACTTATGTATTGGTTATAGAAAAACTATGTAAACTTGAAGGTATTAAAATGTCCATTTTCTTAGGTGGTCTTTGAGCAAACAATGAGAATGTTAGAGAAACGTCAGATCAAGCAACAATTCGTATAAAAATCTAGGGAATGTTTATACATGGAAAAGTTAAATACCATCTTAAGCATAAAACACAGGAAAACTTTATTTAAATTATGCTTTTATTAAAGATATAGAAAATTACACACATTCCAGATATAAGAAACAGAAGGAAACAAAAACGCTTTATACGTTAAGCACTCTATATACCAAACAGGATATATTTGTAGATTAAACAATCACCTTTAATTTGTATAAAAATAATACCCAAAACTTTGAAAAATGTAACAAATCAGTCATCAAAATGCAGATTTTTGTAAAGTTTTTTTCCCCCTTTTCTTTAGAATTAGTGCATGTTTAATAGTCATATTCTGTAAACTGCAATTTAACTGTTTCCCTCACTGAAAAGGCAGCAGTAACATATGAGACAGTTTTGTACTACACGGATCACTAACTTACGTTTGGCACATCATTATTTTTGGCTAAATCAGTGTTCCAGATAAATGGCTGACTGTACAAAAAACCCTATAAACTTGAATAGCAATAGAAAAAGAACACTCATTTTTGAGACACCATGAAGAACTATAATAAAACTATGCATATGGGTTCCCATTATATCTGTGCCCAAGTACAAGGGCAACCTGTTGCTGCACTGTTGGTTTGTAAACATACTCTACAGCTAGGGAGTGTACATACCACTAGATACAACAGGGAGGTAACCATTATCCTGATTGCAGAATAAATTGTATATTAAAACACTCTGCTGTCATGTACAAAAGGGTTGGCATCTCTTTTGAAATAAACAGTGTAAACAAATCTCAATGCTACATATACATCATTTAGGTCTCTTTAGTACTGTGCAGCTTTGTGTATGGTATAGTGATTATTAACAGGACATTTCTTATGGACTTTAACCAGTTTTGTCCCTGAATTAGATACTTCTCTTCATATACGACAAAAAAAAAATGTATTTCCTTTTGTCATAAATTGACATGTAAATATCAGCCATCCTACTCCTTACTCCATCACTTATGAAGGGTGCTCTTTCTGAGCCATTTATAACAAGAGGGGAAGGGGCATTTTTATATTAATTATACACTGCTATTTTGTAGTTTTTTATATTGATTTTTTATTTTTAAATAGATAAAAATCCAATTCATTATTTTAAAGTGCTAAATAAAATACAAAACTCCTGGATATTTTTCTTTGGTTCTTAGATACACATGATGGTGACAAGTTTATTTTAATTAAACATTTGGACTTTATCTATTGTTCCCAGTATACACAGCATTGAATTTCTATATCTCTGGATTTTAAGTGCCAGATATAGTAAATCTGTAACCACTCACAATGTTTTGTGAATTGGTTCAGTACTCTGAAACTTTATTTCACTATTGTGACTTACAAAACTACAAGGCACATATAGATCACAACAGAAACCACCAGCTTTTAAATAAATTGATCAACTACAGTTTGTGAGATTTATCATAGGTCTGTGCTTCAGAAGGAAGCCATTTTTAATTTAAATATTTTAAAGGAACAGTAAAAGGAAAATGAAACTTTCATGATTCAGATAGAGCACTGGTTTTCAAACCTGTCCTCAGGCCACATTTTGAGGATATCTGAGCTAGAGCACAGGTGAAATAATCAGTTGCTTAGTAAACATAGGAAGGTAATCCAGAAAACCTGGCCTGTTGGGGAGGCCTGAGAACAGGTTTGAAAACCAGTGAGATAGAGCACTCATTTTTAAACAACTTTCTAGTTGGTGATTGGTGACACATACTGTATATGACTCTTGTCATTGGCTCACTAGATGTGTTCAGCTAGCTCCCAGTGGTGCATTGCTCCGGGGATATCAAGCAAATGAAGCATACTGTTGTTTAAAATGACATGCTCTATCTGAATAATGACTTTATCTGAATTGGACTATATTTCTTATCTACAAATTACAAGTTGCCAAAACTGTTCCATAAAGACAACGATGCAAATAAACTGCCTGTTTTCAAATCCTGAGAGCACATGGCTCACAAAGGAACCCAAATGCAATTTATAACAGTTACATATGAAAAAAAAGGCTGCTGATTTCCAACATAACTATCTCCCAGTGATCTAAAAACAGGAGTGTCCAACCTTGTTAAATGAGGGGCCATATTTATTTTTTTACTTTTACAGGGCAGGTGAGCAGATCTCATAAAATATATTGACTGATCACAAATATATACTTAATTATAAACAAACCTCAAACGACAAATTCTTTAGTAAGATTAATATAAAAAACTACATGTACACAGACTGAAACCTATACATTGGATTAACAAAGCAGAGTCAGAATTAACCAATTAATAAAAAAGCGATAACAAAACAGTGTTGTATGATGCTAATTGGGAGATATGGGGTTAGATAAAAATGTACGTTGAGATGTTTTTTGGTATTTGGTTGGACAACCTTGGTCTAAAACCCAAGCAGCAAAGACAGTACTGTATACAATGTCTGGGCTAAATATGCAGATATAGGGGCGCTATTTCTCAAGGCTGTGATTGCAGCTTCAGAGCGCAAGCGAGCCTGCAATACGAATTAACAAACAGTGGTGTTAAGAGGTGGATGAGTTATATCATCCCAGCCAGATCCACCAGGGATGACTGACAAGGCCCTGCTTTCACGCTATTGGTTGGTGAGAGCAGGGGACGCTCCTGCACTTGCAGTGATAACTGTGCTTACCGCTGGTCGCTCATGTTCCCGGGAGCAAACCTAGTCTGTTCAGCATTTGATAAATGGGGGTTATAGGCTATGTAGAGATGAGATGTATATTAAGTCATAATACAAACACAAAATAATCAAAGAATAAAGAAAAGCGGATAAAGTTTTAACAAACATTAAAATGGGCTTTTTCCAGTTTGTTTCCATGCTTCTTTGCTCCCTTAATAGATTCTTTTTTAACAGCATTTCCAGAATCCTTGGAAACCTTCCTGTTGAGGACCATGCTGTAAAAACAGGACATATTAGTATAAATGAGGAAGAATGTTCATGCTACTATCATAAAGGCAAGTTCATTTCTCAGCTAACAATGGGCTAAAAGGGGAATTTAAATGTTGTGCTTAAACAACGCTGTCACGTAACAGAAATGGAAATGAACCTTTCAGGGGTTTCTCTTGCACTCTGTGTGGGGGTGTCTGGATGTGATAGAGATAAAAAGGTAAAAAATGAAATGTTTATGGGTACATTTCAATTGTAAATAGAAGGATTTTTGTAATACACTTCTATTTGCAAAAATGCTTCTCGTAAACGTTATTACTGTCGGCAGCATACGCGCATATCCTGTGAGAGCCCATGCATCAGTATTTAAACTACACCTCAGAGAGTTAGCAGTGTTTGTGTGACACAAATGATGTCTTCACTGATGAAATACATCACTATAAGCTCTCTGAGCTTGAGAGTAGTGGCACAGGCATATGTGCGTATGCCACTTAAAAATAATAGTAACATTTACTAGAAGCATTTTTGTTAATGGAAGTATAATGCAAAAATGCTTCTATTGAAAACTGAAATGCACCAATGCACATTTCAATTTTGACCTTTCTATCCCTTCAATGACGGTGGTGGATAATGGGTCTTGTGCTTCCCTGAGATGTCCACTGCTCCACCAGCGGGTACAATCCCCTACATGGCTCGCAGCTGAGGTTTTGCAGTTAAGGCTTGAAACATCTTTGTTTGCCTCTCCGCTGCCTCAGAAGTGACAAGATAAAACACCCAAGACTTGCTTGTTCAGGGTGATTGACATGACCTGCTGGTGGCTCGAGAACAGGGGGGCTGCATTGCACAAGAATTGTCTAACATTTTACTATGTGATTTCACCAAGTGGAGACAGCAGGTTCTTTATTTGCAGACCTGCCCGACTGCAATCATGATACATTTAGCTCATAATGATAATACTGAGGAACTTCTGATTAAAGATGGCAATACCCAAGTTGCCTATTTAATTAAAAATAAAATAAGAATGGCATGTGTGTGTTGTGTGTATGGATATGTGTGTTGTGTTTATTGATATATATATATATAAATATATATATATATATATATATATATATATATATATATATATATATATAGTATATACAGTGGGGCAAAAAAGTATTTAGTCAGCCACCAATTGTGCAAGTTCTCCCACTTAAGAAGAATAGAGAGGCCTGTATTTTCATCATAGGTATACCTCAACTATGAGAGACAAAATGTTGAAACAAATCCAGACAATCACATTGTCTGATTTGGAAAGAATTTATTTGCATATTATGGTGTAAAATAAGTATTTGGTCAATATCAAAAGTTCATCTCAATACTTTGTTATATATCCTTTGTTGGCAATGACAGAGGTCAAATGTTTTCTATAAAGTCTTCACAAGGTTGTCACACACTGTTGCTGGTATGTTGGCCCACTCCTGCATGCAGATCTCCTCTAGGGCAGTGATGTTTTGGGCTGTCGCTGGGCAACACAGACTTTCAACTCCCTCCAAAAGGTTTTCTATGGGGTTGAGATCTGGAGACTGGCTAGGCCACTCCAGGACCTTGAAATGCTTCTTACAAAGCCCCTCCTTCGTTGCCCGGGCAGTGTGGTTTGGGATCATTGTCATGCTGAAAGACCCAGCCACGTTTCATCTTCAATGCCCTTGCTGATGGAAGGAGGTTTGCACTCAAAATCTCACGATACATGGCCTCATTTATTCTTTCATGTACACGGATCAGTCGTCCTGTTCCCTTTGCAGAGAAACAGCCCCAAAGCATGATGTTGCCACCCCCATAATTCACAGTAGGTATGGTGTTCTTTGGTTGCAACTCAGCTTTCTCTCTGACGAGTTGTGTTTCTACCAAACAGTTTCTACTTTGGTTTTATCTGACCATATGACATTCTCCCAATCCGCTTCTGGATCATCCAAATGCTCTCTAGCATACTTCAGACGGGCCAGGACATGTACTGGCTTAAGCAGGGGGGACACGTCTGGCACTGCAGGATCTGAGTCCCTGGTGGCGTAGTGTGTTACTGATGGTAGCCTTTGTTACGTTGGTCCCAGCTCTCTGCAGGTCATTCACTAGGTCCCCCCGTGTGGTTCTGGGATGTTTGCTCACCGTTCTTGTGATCATTTTGACCCCACAGGGTGAGATCTTGCATGGAGCCCCAGATCGAGGGAGATTATCAGTGGTCTTGTATGTCTTCCATTTTCTAATTATTGCTCCCACAGTTGATTTCTTCACACCAAGCTGCTTGCCTATTGCAGATTCAGTCTTCCCAGCCTGGTGCAGGTCTACAGTTTTGTTTCTGGTGTCCTTCGACAGCTCTTTGGTCTTCACCATAGTTGAGTTTGGAGTGTGACTGTTTGAGGTTGTGGACAGGTGTCTTTTATACTGATAACAAGTTCAAACCGGTGCCATTAATACAGGTAATGAGTGGAGGACAGAGGAGCCTCTTAAAGAAGAAGATACAGGTCTGTGAGAGCCAGAAATCTTGCTTGTTTGTAGGTGACCAAATACTTATTTTCTACCATAATATGCAAATAAAATCCTTCCAAATTAGACAATGTAATTGTCTGGATTTGTTCCCACATTTTGTCTCTCATAGTTGAGGTATACATATGATGAAAATTGCAGGCCTCTATCATCTTCTTAAGTGGGAGAAATTGCACAATTGGTGGCTGACTAAATACTTTTTTGCCCCACTGTATACACACATACAGTATCTCACAGAAGTGAGTACACCCCTCACATTTTTGTAAATATTTTTATTATATCTTTTAATGTGACAACACTGAAGAAATTATACTTTGCTACAATGTAAAGTAGTGAGTGTACAGCCTGTATAACAGTGTAAATTTGCTGTCCCCTCAAAATAACTCAACACACAGCCAGTAATGTCTAAACCGTTTGCAACAAAAGTGAGTACATCCTGTGGAAAGTGGAAATGTCCAAATTGGGGCCCAATAAGCCATTTTCCCTCTATGGTGTCATGTGTCTCATTAGTGTTTCAAGGTCTCAGGTGTGAATGGGGAGCAGGTGTGTTAAATTTTGTGTTATCGCTCTCACACTCATGGCAAAGAACTCTCTGAGGATCGGAAAAAAAGAATTGTTTGCTCTACATAAAGATGGGCTAGGCTATAAGAAGATTGCCAAGACCCTGAAACTGAGCTGCAGCACGGTGGGCAAGGATCATACAGCAGTTTTACAGGACAGGTTCCACTCAGAACAAGGCCTCGCCATGGTCTTTGGGAAATAGACGTACGAGTGCTGCCAGCATTGCTGCAGAGGTTGAAGGGGTGGGGGCAGCCTGTCAGTGCTGAGACTATACGCCGCACACTGCATCAAATTTACACCGGTTCAATTTACAATACAACCGTTTCAGAATAACAACCTTTTTTTTCCAGTCATGTGACTGCTATTGAAAAGTATTGAGAAGCAGTGCATTGATAAAAATAGGCAGTAGGTAGAGCTGTCCGCTTGTGTTGCAGCAAAGCCAAGCAAACTGAAATTAATCAGTTTAACCAGACCTGAGCTATCGAGCAGATTTCAAAGGAACAAGATCTTCCTGTCTATAAATCAGTCCAGTTTGGAATGCATAGAAAGAACTGTTTGCAGAAAAATGCAAGTGAAGTCTGTGTTGCGTGATTATTTTATTAGGTTTATAATGCTGTTAGCAAATGCTTTTGTTCATTTAACTTAGTTTCATTATATATTCTGTGTTGTGTGATTATTTTATTACTTTATAATGCTGTTTAGCATTTAAAGTCTTCATTTCAAAGCTTTAAAAATAATGTATTAGTGTTACTTATGACAATTTTGAGAGGGGCCTGGAACCTATCTCCCTCACTTCCCATTGACTTACATTATAAACTTAGTTTCAATTTACAACGGTTTCGATTTACAACCATTCCTTCTGGAACCTAACCCCGGGCGTAAACTGAGGGCTACCTGTATATATATATATATATATATATATATATATATATATATATATATATATATATATATATATATATATATATATATATATATATATATATATATATATATATATATATTTATATTATATATAATCAGTATTTTCTTTGATGCCAAGTGATAATTTAGCTTTATAACCCATTGGGCACTTATCTTGAGCTTAGACATACAAAAGAAAATCAGCAATAAAATGTATTATGTTCCTTACTATAATGAAATGTTTCTTGTACACAAGTATGTACATAACTGCATATTTGGTCTATAAATATTATAGATTGTAGCTTTATATTCAGCAATCAATAGGCCACTACTTTTTTTTATATGCCTGGTACAGAACAAGTGCTTGTGCTACAAAAATGTAAATAATATGAAGCAAAAACAAACTGTAGATGTAGTGGGCCTCTATTCCGGTATCCCCCATTTATTTGGCCTGGAGGCTGTTTCTTTATCTTTGGATATGTACAGTAATTATGACACTAAATTAAAAGGTTTCATTATGAAGACCTTGGAATTTCTTCTTGGCCACAATTACTTAAGTTTGTGATTCTTTTTTTCCCCAAAGACGTGGGACCCGCCATGGGGGCGAAAGTTGCCCCAGCCTATGCAAACATCTTTATGGGCTGGTGGGAAAGGACCCACGTCTTTGGAGAACAAAACCCTTTTAAGCATTTAATAAGATCATATAAACGATACATAGATGATCTATTGTTCGTTTGGCTGGGAACCAAAACAGAAATGGAAAACTTTGTGGCTTATTTAAATTGTAACAGTGTCAATTTACAGTTTACGTCTAACTTTGATAAAACAGTAATGCCTTACTTAGATCTATATCTGATAGGTGATCCTATTAGTCATAAAATCATGACTACACTTTATAGGAAACCGATTGCATCGAATAACATTCTACATGCCAAGTCTTGCCACCCCCAAACATACAGGTTTTGGGGTGGCTAAAGGGCAGTTCATAAGGCTGAAAAGAAATTGTTCATCTAATGAGAACTTCCTAAAAGAGTCAGACATGCTAAAAACACAGCTTTATGAAAGAGGATATTCTCAAAAAGTGGTCAACAGAGCCTTTCTAGAGGTCAGTAGATTAGATAGATCACAAATGCTGCAATCCAAATATAGACAACAGAACGTTATTTTTTTATCAGAAAAAAACAGTTTATTACCAATTACAGCCCACAATTTGGGCAAATATGCCAAATTATTAACAAACATCTCCCAGTTCTAACAGTAGAAAGATAGTCTGAAGGATCTTGTTAAGGATGGGTTAAACTTTATTTCAAGGAAGGGACGTACGAAAGGAAACATAGTAGCCCCTAGCCTTTTAAGAAAAGAAGCTAATACAGGTAGCAGCTGGCTCCTAATAAAGGGACATTATAAGTGTCATTTTCATAATTGCATAGCATGTAGTCATGCTAATACCACAGATAGATTTCAATCTAGATCTACACAGAGATTTTTCCTTTCAAATAGCTGTACAAACTGTCGCACCAAGTTTGTTATTTATTTGGTTGAGTGCACACTATGTGAGAAGCAATACGTGGGGTGCTCCACACGAGAAGCACGCTCACTGTATTCGAGAACATTTGAACAACATTGATAAGGACATCGATGTGTCAGATCTAGTACACCACTTTATCTATGAACACAACAAATCTCATCTCCTTTAGATGGCAGGTTATTGAGAGTATTCCACAAACCCCTAGAGGTGTGACAGATTGCATAGACTATTACACAGAGAAGCATTCTGGATATTCACTTTACAAACAAGACGACCAAAGGGTTTCAATGCAGTAGGTGACATCATAAACCACTGGCGATATAAATAATGAATAGTGGGTTTAACCAAATAATGTTTTCAGACTGTGCCTCTCTCTCACACAACCAATTGAGTACTATAAAGGTTCAAATTATTCTTCACTGTTTAGTGTGTATCAATATTTCTTCACTGTATAGTGCAATAATAGAAAAGGTTCCTTTGTAATTTGATAAGCCTTACAAAAACATAATTTATGTAAGAACTTACCTGATAAATTCATTTCTTTCATATTAGCAAGAGTCCATGAGCTAGTGACGTTTGGGATATACATTCCTACCAGGAGGGGCAAAGTTTCCCAAACCTCAAAATGCCTACAAATACACCCCCTCACCACACCCACAAATCAGTTTAACGAATAGCCAAGAAGTGGGGTGATAAGAAAAAAGTGCGAAAGCATAAAAAATAAGGAATTGGAATAATTGTGCTTTATACAAAAAAATCATAACCACCACAAAAAGGGTGGGCCTCATGGACTCTTGCTAATATGAAAGAAATGAATTTATCAGGTAAGTTCTTACATAAATTATGTTTTCTTTCATGTAATTAGCAAGAGTCCATGAGCTAGTGACGTATGGGATAATGACTACCCAAGATGTGGATCTTTCCACGCAAGAGTCACTAGAGAGGGAGGGATAAAATAAAGACAGCCAATTCCGCTGAAAAATAATCCACACCCAAATAAAGTTTAAATTTTATAATGAAAAAAAACTGAAAATATAAGTAGAAGATTCAAGCTGAAACAGCTGCCTGAAGTACTTTTCTACCAAAGACAGCTTCAGAAGAAGAAAACACATCAAAATGGTAGAATTTAGTAAAAGTATGCAAAGAAGACCAAGTTGCTGCTTGCAAATCTGATCAACCGAAGCTTCATTCCTAAACGCCCAGGAAGTAGAAACTGACCTAGTAGAATGAGCTGTAATCCTTTGAGAAAGAGTTTTACCCGACTCGACATAAGCATGATGAATTAAAGATTTCAACCAAGATGCCAAAGAAATGGCAGAGGCCTTCTGACCTTTCCTAGAACCGGAAAAGATAACAAATAGACTAGAAGTCTTCGGAAATTCTTAGTAGCTTCAACATAATATTTCAAAGCTCTAACTACATCCAAAGAATGCAATGATTTCTCCTTAGAATTCTTAGGATTAGGACATAATGAAGGAACCACAATTTCTCTACTAATGTTGTTGGAATTCACAACCTTAGGTAAAAATTCAAAAGAAGTTTGCAACACCGCCTTATCCTGATGAAAAATCAGAAAAGGAGACTCACAAGAAAGAGCAGATATGCATCCTGTAAATCTATTGTAGACATATAATGCCCTTGCTGAACAAAAGGCAGGATAGTCCTTACAGTTACCATTTTGAATGTTGGTATCCTTACATAACGATTCAATATTTTTAGATCCAGAACTGGTCTGAAGGAATTCTCCTTCTTTGGTACAATGAAGAGATTTGAATAAAACCCCAGCCCCTGTTCCAGAACTGGAACTGGCATAATTACTCCAGCCAACTCTAGATCTGAAACACATTTCAGAAATGCTTGAGCCTTCGCTGGATTTACTGGGGACACGGGAAAGAAAAAATCTCTTTGCAGGAGGCCTTATCTTGAAGCCAATTCTGTACCCTTCTGAAACAATATTCTGAATCCAAAGATTGTGAACGGAATTGATCCAAATTTCTTTGAAAAAACGTAATCTGCCCCCTACCAGCTGAGCTGGAATGAGGGCCGCACCTTCATGTGGACTTAGGAGCTGGCTTTGATTTCTAAAAGGCTTGGATTTTATTCCAGACTGGAGATGGTTTCCAAACTGATACCGCTCCTGAGGATGAAGGATCAGGCTTTTGTTCCTTGTTGTGACGAAAGGAACGAAAACGATTATTAGACCTAAATTTACCTTTAGATTTTTTATCCTGTGGTAAAAAAGTTCCTTTCCCTCCAGTAACAGTTGAGATAATAGAATCCAACTGAGAACCAAATAATGTATTACCCTGGAAAGAAAGGGAAAGCAGAGTAGACTTAGAAGACATATCAGCATTCCAAGTTTTAAGCCATAAAGCTCTTCTAGCTAAAATAGCTAGAGACATATACCTGACATCAACTCTAATGATATCAAAGATGGCATCACAAATAAAATTATTAGCATGTTGAAGAAGAATAATAATGCTATGAGAATTATGATCTGTTACTTGATGCGCTAAAGCTTCCAACCAAAAAGTTGAAGCTGCAGCAACATCCGCCAAAGATATAAGCAGGTCTAAGAAGATTACCTGAACACAAGTAAGCTTTTCTTAGAAATGATTCAATTTTCCTATCTAAAGGATCCTTAAAGGAAGTACCATCTGCCGTAGGAATGGTAGTACGCTTAGCAAGAGTAGAGACAGCCCCATCAACCTTAGGGATTTTGTCCTAAAATTCTAATCTGTCAGATGGCACAGGATATAATTGCTTAAAAACGTTTAGAAGGAGTAAATGAATTACCCAAATTATTCCATTCCCTGGAAATTACTTCAGAAACAGCACCAGGAACAGGAAAAACTTCTGGAATAACTACAGGAGATTTTAAAAAACCTTATCTAAACATTTAGATTTAGTATCAAGAGGACAAGAATCCTCAATTTCTAATGCAATTAGGACGTCTTTAAGTAAAGAACGAATAAATTCCATTTTAAATAAATATGAAGATTTATCAGCATCAACCTCTGAGACAGAATCCTCTGAACCAGAAGAACCATTATCAGAATCAGAATGATGATGTTCATTTAAAAATTCATCTGAAAAATGAGAAGGTTTTAAAAGACTTTTTTACGTTTACTAGAAGGAGGAATAACAGACATAGCCTTCTTAATGGATTTAGAAACAAAATCTCTTATGTTATCTGGAACACTCTGAGTATTAGATGCTGATGGAACAGCAACAGGTAATGTAACTTTGCTAAAGGAAATATTATCTGCATTAACAAGTTTGTCATGACATTCAATACAAACAACAGCTGGAGGAACAGATACCAAAAGTTTACAGCAGATACACTTAGCTTTGGTAGCTCCAGCACCAGGCAGCGATTTTCCAGAAGTATCTTCTGACTCAGCTTCAACATGGGACATCTTGCAATATGTAATAGAAAAAAACAACATATAAAGCAAAATTGATCAAATTCCTTAAATGACAGTTTCAGGAATGGGAAAAAAATGCCAGTGAACAAGCTTCTAGCAACCAGAAGCAATAAAAAATGAGACTTAAATAATGTGGAGACAAAAGTGACGCCCATATTTTTTAGCGCCAAATAAGACGCCCACATTATTTGGCGCCTAAATGCTTTTGGCGCCAAAAATGACGCCACATCCGGAACGCCGACATTTTTGGCGCAAAAGAACGTCAAAAATGACGCAACTTCCGGCGACACGTATGACGCCGGAAACAGAAAAAAAAATTTTTGCTCCAAAAAAGTCCGCGCCAAGAATGACGCAATAAAATGAAGCATTTTCATCCCCCGCGAGCCTAACAGCCCACAGGGAAAAGGTCAAATTTTAAGGTAAGAAAAAAATTGATTGATTCAAATGCATTATCCCAAATATGAAACTGACTGTCTGAAAATAAGGAATGTTGAACATCCTGAGTCAAGGCAAATAAATGTTTGAATACATATATTTAGAACTTTATAAAAAAGTGCCCAACCATAGCTTAGAGTGTCACAGAAAATAAGACTTACTTACCCCAGGACACTCATCTACATGTTGTAGAAAGCCAAACCAGTACTGAAACGAAAATCAGCAGAGGTAATGGTATATATATAAGAGTATATCGTCGATCTGAAAAGGGGAGGTAAGAGATGAATCTCTACGACCGATAACAGAGAACCTATGAAATAGACCCCGTAGAAGGAGATCATTGAATTCAAATAGGCAATACTCTCCTCACATCCCTCTGACATCACTGCACGCTGAGAGGAAAACCGGGCTCCAACCTGCTGCGGAGCGCATATCAACATAGAATCTAGCACAAACTTACTTCACCACCTCCATAGGAGGCAAAGTTTGTAAAACTGATTTGTGGGTGTGGTGAGGGGTGTATTTGTAGGCATTTTGAGGTTTGGGAAACTTTGCCCCTCCTGGTAGGAATGTATATCCCAAACGTCACTAGCTCATGGACTCTTGCTAATTACATGAAAGAAATATTTATATGATGTAATATTTATATGATCTAATAATTGCTGTCTTTTGTGATAGTCCCAGTCAGTATCTAACATCAGCATTCCTTGCATTGTTATATTGTAAGATAATTTAATTCCAGATTTACATTTTGTTTTGGGTTTTATCCATTCTAAGAAAGTATTAGACGAATGTCTAATTTATCTGCTATATCATATTAGTCAAATGTTCAAGTTCATGATTGGAAGTCAGATTAAATGTTTCAAATAATATGCCATATCTATTTAAATCAAGTATGCTTACTCAACAGCTGTACACCCTTATGCTTTGAATTGACCAGGATATTTAAGGGTGTAAACCGGATACCCATTATGGTCTATGAATAAGGCTATCTACCAGCCGAAACACGTAAGACCGACTGGTTGCTGCGGAGTAATGGCATATCTTTTTTTACTAATTTTCTTATAACCCCATTGCTTTTTGAGTGTATTTTTTATGTGTTCTTTTTATATCATTGAAACGTACCACATTTTTTCCTAAGTGGCTCGCTATATACTGATTTATATAATCAGTATTTCTTTTGATGCCAAGTGATAATTTAGCTTTATAACCCATTGGGCACTTATCTTGAGCTTAGACATACAAAAGAAAATCAGCAATAAAATGTATTATGTTCCTTACTATAATGAAATGTTTCTTGTACACAAGCATGTACATAACTGCATATTTGGTCTATAAATATTATAGATTGTAGCTTTATATTCAGCAATCAATAGGCCACTACTTTTTTTATATGCCTGGTACAGAACAAGTGCTTGTGCTACAAAAATGTAAATAATATGAAGCAAAAACAAACGATATGTGTCATTAAAAACGTTTATGATTAATAGTATATGCTCATATATTTAGTATATTTTTATTTACAGGTCTAATTCTATGTGATACAAAGGTTTGCCCATCCTGAAAATATATTTTTGTGTAGCTGTGTGCAGAAGGTACAGAATTATTAATCTATTAATGATGGGTTTTGAAAAAATTCTACTGCTCTATTGCCAATTTTTGACCTCTGTTGGCTTTATTATTTAAATATATATGTATTCTTGTCAGATCCAACACATTTATAATTAGCTAAACTGTAAGTAATTCCATTGATTTTGTCAAAAATATGATGCTTCAAATAAAAGAAAATGGTTTGTTTTATTTTTTAGGTTTAACATGCTCTAATTTATTTACAACCACATACACAAATATACCAGTAGAAAGATGAACTTAAAGGACAATTAGATACAGTAGAATTGCATAATTAGCAAGTGCATAATACAAAGACAACGTAATAGCAGTTACTCCAAATTTCAAATAAGCAGTATATTTTTTTCTGACAAATTTATCCCCCCCCCCCATTTGCCAGCCCCTGGTATCATGTGACAGCCACCAGCCAATCAAAGACTAGTATAAATACACACTGTGAACTTGTGCACATGCTCAGTGGAAACTGGTGCCTAAGAAAGGGTTCATATAAAAAGACAGTGCGAACGGGGGCGGAGCCGGCCGGCAACCAACATGGCCGCAACAGTGTGAAGCTCCGGGTAGCGAAATCTTAGAATTAGGTCTTTGAACATTGAGGGAGCTAATATCTGGCTACAAGGTGATAAATAGATGGCTAACTATCCCTACAAGCTATCAACGCAATCGCCATAGCTGTTTGAACACCCCGGCGGGACAGAAATGGAGTCGCCATAGCAGATCTGTAACTACGCCACAACTCCTGAGGCTTAACCGCATCATCGCAGCCTTCCCTTTTAAAGAGTCTCAGCCCAAGGCATAACAAAGGCTCAAAGGTGAGAGGTTTGAGCCTTTGTGAGACCGGCACCCGGCCTTTCTGCAAAGGGTTGTGACTGACAGCAAGTGGAACACCCCCTGATAACTAAAAATATGGCACGTGTGTCATACAAGACCCTTCAGGCACTTTTTTGGAGCAGCTCACCCAGGTCACAGAAGCGGTGAATGCAGTTACACGCTCCCGAACGCGTGGGTCCTCAGTGGATGGGGCAGCAGTGGCAGCGCTACAAGAAGACAGGAGAGGGAAACTCCCTACCCAGAGCCCCAGCAAGCGAGTTGTATTTGACCCCAAAAGCCGGGGGTCCACTGGGAGAGAGCACCTTCATCTACATTGGCCCACAGTGAGTTGTCTGTGAGGGTACAAGCAGGACAAAACAATAGAGTTGCGGGTCGAGTCCATGCAAGGGTGAGACCGTTCACTCAAAGGCCTGCGGGTGAGCCTGCGGCAGAGAGATGTGCCATGGGCCACGCGCGGAAGCCAGAGGCTCAGCGTCAGTTATCCTCGGAACTGCTGACTGAAATAAAAATTGAGGGCGACCTACATGAGACAAGAGCTGCTGTTTCTGGAGCTGGTAGAGCAGCGTTTTTTATTCTCTCCTGCCTGGGGCCCTAATAATAAGACTGGAATAGGATGAAGGTATGATCCTTTGTGGGGTTCAGGCAGTCTCCTGAGTGGACTCATGGCTTCTCACTGAGTATAGCTGTAGGCTTGAGCCTTGAACTCTTGTTATGACTGCTCTATTTATTAGATATAACTACGGGTTTTAGACTTAAGCCTTTGTTTGCAATTACACCTCTAAGAATTCTTGAGATAAAGGAATATGATGACCACAGGTCTGAATCACTGCTCTTTAAGTGTAATGACTTATTTACTTTAGCCATAACCCATTCACTGATAGTTTGTGATTTTTCCCTTTTTTGCATGCTGTATATTACCTATTACTGAACCTGTACTGCCTCGTAGTTACTGATAGCATAATGTCAATGTCAATATACTTGCAGCTTATGAATGTGGGGGAATACAGTTAGTCTTCAGACTGGTGCTGGCTATTTAGCTCATGTAAACGTGAATGCTATATCTTGATATCCACAATTCTCTGTCTTGTGCACATCATTCAGATTGTTTTTGTATATATGTTACCTGCATAATCGCTACAAAGTATGCTTCATGTTTATTACTGTTCACAACCCTTATCCCAATGCTGTCTCACTGTGCCATTATTCGCTATGGGAATTTTCCTTTAGCTTCTATGCTGATACCAATAGCTCCGGTTCATTTATAATGTGTTGCATCTTTAATATGCTAGTGTTAACATGTTCTATGTTCTGGCTCACCATACTAAGCGCCCCAAAAATAGGTGTTTTAAGCGCATACTAATATAGTCTGGGTCACCTCATTTCCCTTGTAGGTGGTATCCCGGGGATCATGATATAGTGCCACCTGGGGTCATCCCTGATGGCACTATTGTGAGACCTTGATGTTGCTCTATCTTGTTGTTTGTCTTGCCTATGCAGTCTGCCGTTAGCTATTTCCAACATAGGTTGCGGACATCTTATCTGTTTCTCCTACCCGTGGATTAGGGGAGAGCCTCGGGGGAGATATTTTCATAAATATGTGAAATTGATGTCATGGCAGCTATATTATAATTCTACCAACTGGGGGTCATAAGCACAATACTTTTAATGATATTGTCATACCATCCTTATGAGGCTGCCGCCCTGGGGGTGAGAGGGGGCCCTCAGCGGGGACAAGTATATTCATTATTACACAGTCCAAGGTTACAATTACACGGTATTTGTTTCTCCTTCTGGGCCAGTGGCCAATGCCCTGAGGGAGTCCTTGTAAAGGAAGCTTAAACCACGAACATCCAAACGTTTGGTTAATTATCGCGAGATCCCTAAGTTGTAAACGGCAGCTGAACATTGTGTTACAACGCATCCACTCAAGACTGATCTTAGCTTAAACTATGTAATCTAGAGATGCTATACAGTTAAGCCCCATAGTACGATAGAAGGGCTCTCAGCCTTGCAGGATGCCCAAGTTCTTGTTATGCGTCTTAGTTTTAAAGAAAGCTATGGACAATATTTTATTCCTAGAGCAAGCAACACCTATCTTTACCTTTTATATTCTGTTCAGCCTAACAACCCTTATGTTTATAGATATGAGATACCTAGCATTAGCCCACCTCCCCTCCCCCCCCCCCCCCTAAAGCAGAGCCCATTCTAGGGTTCCAACTAGGCGGACTACTTTCGCCTCAATCCTTCTTATTTTATAAATATGTGTTCTCACCGATTTGAATTTTGTTGCTTAGTCTTTGGGTATGGAACTACGATTTATATAACGTTATTTTCTTATGTGTTTGATGTACGCTATTCCTCCCTGGATATATGTGTATGTACTTCCTGTTTACAGATATTTGAGCAGGGGTCCTGCGTGACCCCAATTGTTATCTTTTTCTTTTAAATCAAATAAAAAAAAAATATCTTTGCAAAAAAAAAAAAAAGACAGTGCAAAATTGATAATGGAAGTAAATTGAAAAGTTTCTTAAAACTGCTGCTTTATCAGAGTCATGAATTTTAAGAAGAACGTTTTAAGAAGAACATAACAAATATATATTTTTCTGTATATAAATAGAAAGTTGGTCATCAGAATCATATCTAAACAGATAGCAAGATTTTATCTTCATTTGTTTGGCCTCTTCTGTTGAAAAACTGACATGGACAACCAGCACTTGATAGGCTTTATCTCTGTCTCAGATAGATATTTTTTAAAAGAATAACGGTTTTTATATCTTACCTTTAAACCTCGGTGAAGCCTGTTCTTCAGAACACCAAGAAATTCTCCATGGCTTAGGCAGTTGTCACCATCAAGATCAAAGATCTTGAAGACTGTGTCTAAAACATTTTTTGATAATTCCTGCCCTGTGGCCACTTTGACAGCCCTTTTGAATTCAGCTATAAAAAAAAAAAAAAAAAAAAAAAAAAAAAAAAAAGATAGATAAGAAACAAAACAAAAAAAAAGTTAGAAATGTATGGATATTTACAGCTCCCTCACTGTTAAGGGTAATAATAGTTGCATCACAAAGTTATATGGCAAGGAGTAGCCAATTAAAAAAGTTATCGCAGTTTGAAGAAGATGTTTTTCCTTGTCCCTTAGTGTCACGTTACTGCTGGTAACCAATCACAGGCTTATATACAAATATAGGCCTATTTTTTAACCCCAGCTGAAGACTTCTTCTTTGAGTAAGGTGTTGTGAATTCCAAAATAGATTTGATTTTTTCATGGGGCAGTGTAGTGAATGCAGTTGCTATGCACAAGTTATAAAAAGGTGTCATAAAAGGAAATTTTTACTTTGCCAATTAGCTATCAGTCTGTTTTTATTCATATTTTTAAAGTGACTGATGCTTATCTATATGGTAATAGAAAAGCATTTGATCTTGTTAGAATGTAAAATGTTTGTCAAAGAAATTATGAGCAAATAAAAAACATAATTTATGCTTACCTGATAAATTTATTTCTCTTGTGGTGTATCCAGTCCACGGATCATCCATTACTTGTGGGATATTCTCCTTTCCAACAGGAAGTTGCAAGAGGATCACCCAAAGCAGAGCTGCTATATAGCTCCTCCCCTAACTGCCATATCCAGTCATTCGACCGAAACTAGCCGAGAAAGGAGAAACCATAGGGTGCAGTGGTGACTGTAGTTTAAAATTTAGACCTGCCTTAAAAGGACAGGGCGGGGCCGTGGACTGGATACACCACAAGAGAAATAAATTTATCAGGTAAGCATAAATTATGTTTTCTCTTGTTAGGTGTATCCAGTCCACGGATCATCCATTACTTGTGGGATACCAATACCAAAGCTTAAGTACACGAATGAAGGGAGGGACAAGGCAGGTACTTAAACGGAAGGGACCACTGCCTGTAGAACCTTTCTCCCAAAAATAGCCTCCGAAGAAGCAAAAGTATCAAATTTGTAAAATTTTGAAAAGGTATGAAGCGAAGACCAAGTCGCCGCTTTGCAAATCTGTTCAACAGAAGCCTTATTTTTAAAGGCCCAGGTGGAAGCCACAGCTCTAGTAGAATGAGCTGTAATCCTTTCAGGGGGCTGCTGTCCAGCAGTCTCATAGGCTAAGAGTATTACGCTCCGAAGCCAAAAAGAAAGAGAGGTTGCAGAAGCCTTTTGACCTCTCCTCTGTCCAGAGTAAACAACAAACAGGGAAGATGTTTGACGAAAATCTTTAGTCGCTTGTAAGTAAAACTTTAAAGCACGGACTACGTCCAAATTATGTAAAAGACGTTCCTTCTTTGAAGAAGGATTAGGACACAATGATGGAACAACAATCTCTTGATTGATATTCTTGTTGGAAACTACCTTAGGTAAAAACCCAGGTTTTGTACGCAGAACTACTTTATCTGTATGGAAAATCAGATAAGGAGAATCACATTGTAAAGCTGATAACTCAGAGACTCTACGAGCCGAGGAAATAGCCATCAAAAACAGAACTTTCCAAGATAAAAGTTTGATATCAATGGAATGAAGGGGTTCAAACGGAACTCCTTGAAGAACCTTAAGAACCAAGTTTAAGCTCCATGGAGGAGCAACCGTTTAAACACAGGCTTAATTCTAACCAAAACCTGACAAAATGCCTGGACTTCTGGAACCTCTGCCAGACGCTTGTGCAAAAGGATAGACAGAGCAGAAATCTGTCCCTTTAAAGAACTAGCTGATAATCCTTTATCCAAACCCTCTTGGAGAAAGGACAATATCCTAGGAATCCTAACCTTACTCCATGAGTAATTCTTGGATTCACACTAATGAAGATATTTGCGCCATATCTTATGGTAGATTTTCCTGGTTACAGGCTTTCGTGCCTGTATTAAGGTATCAATGACTGACTCGGAGAAGCCACGCCTTGATAAAATCAAGTGTTCAATCTCCAGGCAGTCAGTCTCAGAGAAATTAGATTTGGATGATTGAAAGGACCTTGTAGTAGAAGGTCTTGTCTCAGAGGCAGAGGCCAAGGTGGAAAGGATGACATGTCCACCAGGTCTGCATACCAGGTCCTGCATGGCCACGCAGGCGCGATCAAGATCACTGATGCTCTCTCCTGTTTGATTTTGGCAATCAGTCGAGGGAGCAGAGGAAACGGTGGAAACACATAAGCCAGGTTGAAGAACCACGGTGCTACTAGAGCATCTATCAGCGTCGCTTCTGGGTCCCTGGACCTGGATCCGTAACAAGGAAGCTTGGCGTTCTGGCGAGACGCCATGAGATCCAATTCTGGTGTGCCCCAACGATGAACCAATTGAGCAAACACCTCCGGATGGAGTTCCCACTCCCCCGGATGAAAAGTCTGACGACTTAGAAAATCCGCCTCCCAGTTCTCTACACCTGGGATATGGATCGCTGATAGATGGCAAGAGTGAGTCTCTGCCCAGCGAATTATCTTGGAGACTTCTAACATCGCTAGGGAGCTCCTGGTCCCCCCTTGATGGTTGATGTAAGCCACAGTCGTGATGTTGTCCGACTGAAATCTGATGAACCTCAGGGTTGCTAACTGAGGCCAAGCTAGAAGAGCAATGAATATTGCTCTTAACTCCAGAATATTTATTGGGAGGAGTTTCTCCTCCTGAGTCCACGATCCCTGAGCCTTCAGGGAATTCCAGACTGCACCCCAACCTAGAAGGCTGGCATCTGTTGTTACAATTGTCCAATCTGGCCTGCGAAAGGTCATACCTTTGGACAGATGGACCCGAGATAGCCACCAGAGAAGAGAATCTCTGGTCTCTTGATCCAGATTTAGCAGAGGGGACAAATCTGTGTAATCCCCATTCCACTGACTGAGCATGCATAATTGCAGCGGTCTGAGATGTAGGCGCGCAAATGGCACTATGTCCATCGCCGCTACCATTAAGCCAATCACTTCCATGCACTGAGCCACCAAAGGGCGCGGAATGTAGTGAAGAACACGGCAGGAATTTAGAAGCTTTGATAACCTGGACTCCGTCAGATTCTGTAGAAATGAAAAATTTACCTATCAGAGTTCCTAGGAAGGAAACCCTTGTGAGGGGTGATAGAGAACTCTTTCCCTCGTTCACTTTCCACCCATGCGACACTATGTCCGTATGAGATTTGGCAATTTGGAAGTTTGACGCCTGTATCAGGATGTCGTCTAGATAAGGGGCCACTGCTATGCCCCGTGGTCTTAGGACCACCAGAAGAGACCCCAGAACCTTTGTAAAAATTCTTGGGGTTGTAGCTAACCCGAAGGGAAGAGACACAAACTGGTAATGCCTGTCTAGAAAGGCAAACCTTAGGAACCGATGATGATCTTTGTGAATCGGTATGTGAAGGTAAGCATCCTTCAAATCCACTGTGGTCAAGTACTGACCCTCCTGGATCATAGGTAGGATTGTCCGAATAGTTTCCATTTTGAACGATGGAACTCTGAGGAATTTGTTTAAGATCTTTAGATCCAAAATTGGTCTGAAGGTTCCCTCTTTTTTGGGAACCACAAACAGATTTGAATAAAATCCCTGTCCTTGTTCCATCTGTGGAACTGGATGGATCACTCCCATTATTAGGAGGTCTTGCACACAGCGTAAGAATGCCTCTTTCTTATCTGGTTTACAGATAATCTCGAAAGGTGAAATCTCCCGTGTGGGGGGAAGCTTTGAAGTCCAGAAGATATCCCTGAGATATGATCTCCAACACCCAGGGATCCTGAACATCTCTTGCCCACGCCTGGGCGAAGAGAGAAAGTCTGCCCCCTACTAGATCCGTTGCCGGATAGGGGGCCGTTCCTTCATGCTGTCAGAGGCAGCAGCAGGCTTTCTGGCCTGGTTAGATTTCCAGGCCGGCTTGGATTGCGCAAAAGTTCCCTCTTGTTTTGTAGCAGAGGAAGTTGATGCTGCACCTGCCTTGAAGTTTCGAAAGGCACGAAAATTAGACTGTTTGGCCTTTGCTTTGGCCCTGTCCTGAGGAAGGGTGTGACCCTTACCTCCAGTAATGTCAGCAATAATTTCCTTCAAACCAGGCCCGAATAGGGTCTGCCCCTTGAAGGGAATGTTAAGTAATTTAGACTTTGAAGTCACGTCAGCTGACCAAGATTTAAGCCATAGCGCCCTACGCGCCTGGATGGCGAATCCAGAATTCTTAGCCGTTAGTTTAGTCAAATAAACAATGGCATCAGAAACAAAAGAATTAGCTAGCTTAAGTGTTCTAAGCTTGTCAAGTATTTCAGTCAATGGAGTAGCTGTCTGAAAGGCCTCTTCCAGAGACTCAAACCAGAATACGCAGCAGCAGTGACAGGAGCAATGCATGCAAGGGGCTGCAGGATAAAACCTTGTTGAATAAACATTTTCTTAAGGTAACCTTCTAATTTTTTATCCATTGGATCTGAAAAAGCACAACTGCCTCGACAGGGATAGTGGTACGCTTTGCTAAAGTAGAAACTGCTCCCTCCACCTTAGGGACCGTCTGCCATGTGGTCGCGTCTATTGGAAACATTTTTCTAAAAATAGGAGGGGGGGAAAACGGCACACCGGGTCTGTCCCACTCCTTAGTAATAATTTCTGTAAACCTTTTAGGTATTGGAAAAAACGTCAGTACACACCGGCACCGTGTAGTATTTATCCAGTCTACACAATTTCTCTGGCACTGCAATTGTGTCACAGTCATTCAGAGCAGCTAAAACCTCTCCAAGCAACACCCGGAGGTTCTCAAGCTTAAATTTAAAAGTAGACATATCTGAATCAGGTTTCCCCGAGTCAGTGACGTCACCCACAGACTGAAGCTCTTCCTCAGCTTCTGCATATTGTGACGCAGTATCAGACATGGGCCTTAAAACATCTGTGCGCTCTGTATTACGTCTAACCCCAGAGCTATCGCGCTTTCCTCTGAATTCAGGCAGTCTGGCTAATACCGCTGACAGGGTATTATCCATGATTGCCGCCAGGTCCTGCAAAGTAATCGCTATGGGCGTCTTTGATGTACTTGGCGCCATTTTAGTGTGAGTCCCTTGAGCGGGAGTCAAAGGGTCCGACACGTGGGGAGAGTTAGTCGGCATAACTTCCCCCTCGTCAGAATCCTCTGGTGATAATTCTTTTAAAGATAACAGCTGATCTTTATTGTTTAAAGTGAAATCAATACATTTAGTACACATTCTCCTATGGGGTTCCACCATGGCTTTTTAAACATAATGAACAAGGAGTTTCCTCTATGTCAGACATGTTTATACAGACTAGCAATGAGACTAGCAAGCTTGGAAAACACTTTAAATCAAGTTAACAAGCAATATAAATTTTTTTTACTGTGCCTTTAAGAGAAACAAATTTTGCCAAAATTTGAAATAACAGTGAAAAAAGGCAGTTAAACTAACGAAATTTTTACAGTGTATGTAACAAGTTAGCAGAGCATTGCACCCACTTGCAAATGGATGATTAACCCCTTAATACAAAAAACAGATTAACAAAACGAAAAATATGTTTTTTAAACAGTCATAACAACTGCCACAGCTCCTACTTTTGAAGCCTTTTGAGCCCTTCAGAGATGTCCTATAGCATGCAGGGGACTGCTGAGGGAAGCTGAATGTCACAGTTTGTAATTTTAACTGCACCAACTGTAACTTTTATACTATAACAGTGGAAAGCCTCAGGAAACTGTTTCTAGACAAAAATAAAGCCAGCCATGTGGAAAAAAACTAGGCCCCAATAAGTTTTATCACCAAAGCATATATAAAAACGATTAAACATGCCAGCAAACGTTTTATATTGCACATTAATCAGAGTATATACCTCTGATAGCAAGCCTGATACTAGTCGCTATTAAATCACTGTATTTAGGCTTTAACTTACATTAATCCGGTATCAGCAGCATTTTATAACAAATTCCATCCCTAGAAAAACTTAACTGCACATACCTTATTGCAGGATACCCTGCACGCCATTCTCCCTCTGAAGTTACCTCACTCCTCAGACATATGTGAGAACGGCAGTGGATCTTAGTTACTTCTGCTAAGATCATAGAAAAACGCAGGCAGATTCTTCTTCTAAATGCTGCCTGAGATAAAATAGTACACTCCGGTACCATTTAAAAACAATAAACTTTTGATTGAAGAAAAAACTAACTATATTTTACCACTTTCCTCTAACTACCTCCAGCTATGTTGAGAGCTTGCAAGAGAATGACTGGGTATGGCAGTTAGGGGAGGAGCTATATAGCAGCTCTGCTGTGGGTGATCCTCTTGCAACTTCCTGTTGGGAAGGAGAATATCCCACAAGTAATGGATGATCCGTGGACTGGATACACCTAACAAGAGAAATAGCTGCATCAAAAAACTGTCAATCACAATGAGATCACATTGTGGGAAAAAAACAATCACAATGAGATCACATTGTGGGAAAAAACCCTATGGCAAAGGACGCTTGGGCCTGCCGCAATGGCATTATAATAAAGGTAGCATAAAAGAAAATAATAGAAACATAAAAATAAAGAGCTCCCAAAAATTTTACAATGAAAACTAAAACTTGACTACAGCTTCACACAGATTCACATTAAATATTACTTTAACACCTCATTCCACTTAGCGAAAACACCAAATAATACCTTTGCCAAAAGGCTAAAATTTTATACACATGAAACTATACTCTGACAACATCTTAAAAAGTATGATTTACATATATATACATACACACAGTATGTATATATATATATATATATATATATATATATATATATATATATATACATACAGGGAGTGCAGAATTATTAGGCAAGTTGTATTTTTGAGGATTAATTTTATTATTGAACAAGAACCATGTTCTCAATGAACCCAAAAAACTCATTAATATCAAAGCTGAATAGTTTTGGAAGTAGTTTTTAGTTTGTTTTTAGTTATAGCTATTTTAGGGGGATATCTGTGTGTGCAGGTAACTATTACTGTGCATAATTATTAGGCAACTTAACAAAAAACAAATATATACCCATTTCAATTATTTATTTTTACCAGTGAAACCAATATAACATCTCAACATTCACAAATATACATTTCTGACATTCAAAAATAAAACAAAAACAAATCAGTGACCAATATAGCCACCTTTCTTTGCAAGGACACTCAAAAGTCTGCCATCCATGGATTCTGTCAGTGTTTTGATCTGTTCACCATCAACATTGCGTGCAGCAGCAACCACAGCATCCCAGACACTGTTCAGAGAGGTGTACTGTTTTCCCTCCTTGTAAATCTCACATTTGATGATGGACCACAGGTTTTCAATGGGGTTCAGATCAGGTGAACAAGGAGGCCATGTCATTAGATTTTCTTCTTTTATGCCCTTTCTTGCCAGCCACGCTGTGGAGTACTTGGACGCGTGTGATGGAGCATTGTCCTGCATGAAAATCATGTTTTTCTTGAAGGATGCAGACTTCTTCCTGTACCACTGCTTGAAGAAGGTGTCTTCCAGAAACTGGCAGTAGGACTGGGAGTTGAGCTTGACTCCATCCTCAACCCGAAAATGCCCCACAAGCTCATCTTTGATGATACCAGCCCAAACCAGTACTCCACCTCCACCTTGCTGGCGTCTGAGTCGGACTGGAGCTCTCTGCCCTTTACCAATCCAGCCACGGACCCATCCATCTGGCCCATCAAGACTCACTCTCATTTCATCAGTCCATAAAACCTTAGAAAAATCAGTCTTGAGATATTTCTTGGCCCAGTCTTGACGTTTCAGCTTGTGTGTCTTGTTCAGTGGTGGTCGTCTTTCAGCCTTTCTTACCTTGGCCATGTCTCTGAGTATTGCACACCTTGTGCTTTTGGGCACTCCAGTGATGTTGCAACTCTGAAATATGGCCAAACTGGTGGCAAGTGGCATCTTGGCAGCTGCACGCTTGACTTTTCTCAGTTCATGGGCAGTTATTTTGCGCCTTGGTTTTTCCACACACTTCTTGCGACCCTGTTGACTATTTTGAATAAAACGCTTGATTGTTCGATGATCACGCTTCAGAAGCTTTGCAATTTTAAGAGTGCTGCATCCCTCTGCAAGATATCTCACTATTTTTGACTTTTCTGAGCCTGTCAAGTCCTTCTTTTGACCCATTTTGCCAAAGGAAAGGAAGTTGCCTAATAATTATGCATACCTGATATAGGGTGTTGATGTCATTAGACCACACCCCTTCTCATTACAGAGATGCACATCACCTAATATGCTTAATTGGTAGTAGGCTTTCGAGCCTATACAGCTTGGAGTAAGACAACATGCATAAAGAGGATGATGTGGTCAAAATACTCATTTGCCTAATAATTCTGCACTCCCTGTATATATATATATATATACACACACACACACAGTTGTATGCAAAAGTTTAGGCACCCATGACAATTTCCATGATTTTCATTTATAAATTATTGGGTGTTTGGATCAGCAATTTCATTTTGATCTATTAAATAACTATTAAATTAACAGAAAATGTGCAATATGCATCCAAACGAAATTAGATAGGTGCATACATTTGGGCACCCTTGTCATTTTGTTGATGTAAATACCTGTAACTACCTAGCACTGATTAATTGGAACACACAATTGGTTTGGTGAGCCCATTAAGCCTTGAACTTCATAGACAGGTGCATCCAATCATGAGAAAAAATATTTAAAGTGGTCAATTGCAAGTTGTTGTTCTCTTTGACTCTCTTCTGAAGAGTGGCAACACAGGGGCCTCAAAACAACTCTCAACTGACTTGAAAACAAAGATTGTTCAACATTATGGTTTAGGGGAAGGCTACAAAAGGCTATCGCAGAGATTTAAGCTGTCAGTATCCACTGTGAAGAACATAGTGAGGAAATGGAAGACCACAGGCACAGTTCTTGTTAAGGCCAGAAGTGGCAGGCCAAGTAAAATATCAGAGAGGCAAAGACAAAGCATGTGAGAACTGTCAAAAACAGCCCACAGACTACCTCCAAAGACCTACAACATCATCTTGCTGCAGATGGTGTCACTGTGCATCGTCCAACAGTTCAGCGCACTTTGCACAAGGAAAAGCTGTATTGGAGAGTGATGCGACAAACAGAGTCGTTTGAGGTATGCAAACGCACATTTGGACAAGCCAGCTTCATTTTGGAAGAAGGTGATGTGGACTAATGAAACAAAGATTCAGTTTATTTGGTCATAACAAGGGGCGTTATGCATGGCGGCAAAAGAACACAGCGTTCCAAGACAAACACTTGCTACCAACAGTAACATTTGGTGGATGTTCCATCATGCTGTGGGGCTGTGTGGCCAGTGCCGGTACTGGGAATCTTGTTAAGTTGAGGGTCGCATGGATTCCACTCAATATCAGCAGATACTTGAGAATAATGTCGAGGAATCGGTCACAAAGTTGAAGTTACGCCGGGGCTGGATAATTCAATTAGACAACGACCCATAACACTGCTCAAAATATACTCTGGCATTTATGCAGAGGAACAAGTACAATGTTCTTGAATGGCCATCCCAGTCCCCAGACCTGAATATCATAGAAAATCTGTGGGGTGATTTGAAGCGGGCTGTCCATGCTCGGCAACCATCAAACCTAACTGAACTGGAGATGTTTTGCAAGGAGGAATTGTCCAAAATATCTTCATCCAGAATCCAGACACTCATTACAGGCTATAGGAAGCATCTAGAGGCTGTTATTTCTGCTAAAGGAGGCTCTACTAAATATTGATGCAATATTTCTGTTGAGGTGTCCAAATTTTGCACCTGTCTAATTTCGTTTGGATGCATATTGCACATTTTCTGTTAATCCAATAAACCTCATTTCACTACTGAAATATTACTGTCCTTCAGTTATTTGATAGATCAAAATGAAATTGCTGATCCAAACACCAAATTATTTATAAATTAAAATTGTCAGGGGTGCCTAAACTTTTGCATACAATTGTATATATACACACACATACACATACACACACACATATATAGTGACTTATAGTTCAGTGACAAATTTGTTTTGTAAGGAAATATTAAATTGTATGTATTACTTCAATGCAATTTTGATGTTTTTAGCCTCTCATACAGTTAATCTGCTACTTCAGTTTTGCCATATATGAATTTTTCATTTGTTTATTAGTCAACTAAAAGCAACTTGTGCAAAAGTTCAAAAACATAATGTTAACAAACCTGTACAAACATTTTCAAAGGAAGAATTATATTTTTGTAAAATATTTGTCTATGATTACGGCTGTATATACAAGTCTAAGAAACACGTCATTTGTTTTTTCCACTTGTATCTTATGGATTGATATGATGGCATGAACCTCCCTGTTTTTAAAGATTTGAAGAAATAAATCTATTGATGAGTTTTTATTTCACCAGGACTCCTTTTGATATTTTTTTTTTATATTTTATAATTTATTTCTAAATCTAGAAGTAAAGACAACATCAGTATAAAAAGCTATCTTCAATGAAAAAACACAAAGAAAAAATATCTTTATGAGAACTGATAGCTACCCCACATTCATGTCTATAATATGCATATAATAAATATTGATATTCCTGTCCTCACAACTTTGAGCAAACTAACCTAGATTTAATGCTGATGAAGCCCTGGCCTTGTTCCGACACTGGTACTATGACACCCATAGATTCCAGATCTTGAACAAACTAAGACCAGGTCTTCTAAAAAAGGAGTAATCTGCCTCCTACTTCCAAATTGTTAGAGGAAGGCGGCTTCTTTCATTGTTTAGACTTGTTCTTATTAGACTTTCTGGAGGATCTGTTAGAGTCCTGTTTCTGAGAAGAAGTGGAGGATTTTTGGTTCCTAGATTGACAAAAGGAACAAAAATGCAGACTTGCCCTACTCTTTCCATTAGACCTCTTGGCCTGAGAAAAAAAAGCTTGTTTTCCACCAGCAACAGTAGAAATAATCAAGACCAGGCCCAAACAAAATCTTTCCCTGAAAAGAAAGAGCTAAAATGTCTAGATTTTGAAACCATGTCAGCTGATTATGATTTGAACCACAAGGCTCTTCTGGTAAAAACAGCTAACACCATATTCTTGGTGTTAATCTTAATAATGTCAACAATAGCATCACAAATGAAAGCATTAGCAGCCTTGTTGAAAATTTTCAACAACAAAATAATCCAATAAACAGTCATGCTAAAAGGTACAGTGGGGCAAAAAAGTATTTAGTCAGCCACCAATTGTGCAAGTTCTCCCACTTAAGATGAGAGAGGCCTGTAATTTTCATCATAGGTATACCTCAACTATGAGAGACAAAATGTGTAAACAAATCCAGACAATCACATTGTCTGATTTGGAAAGAATTTATTTGCAAATTATGGTGGAAAATAAGTATTTGGTCACCTACAAACAAGCAAGATTTTTGGCTCTCACAGACCTGTATCTTCTTCTTTAAGAGGCTCCTCTGTCATCCACTCATTACCTGTATTAATGGCACCTGTTTTAACTTGTTATCAGTATAAAAGACATCTGTCCACAACCTCAAACAGTCACACTCCAAACTCCACTATGGTGAAGACCAAAGAGCTGTCGAAGGACACCAGAAACAAAATTGTAGACCTGCACCAGGCTGGGAAGACTGAATCTGCAATAGGCAAGCAGCTTGGTGTGAAGAAATCAACTGTGGGAGCAATAATTAGAAAATGGAAGACATATAAGACCACTGATAATCTCCCTCGATCTGGGGCTCCACGCAAGATCTCACCCCGTGGGGTCAAAATGATCACAAGAACGGTGAGCAAACATCCCAGAACCACATGGGGGGACCTAGTGAATGACCTGCAGAGAGCTGGGACCAACGTAACAAAGGCTACCATCAGTAACACACTACACCACCAGGGACTCAGATCCTGCAGTGCCAGACGTGTCCCCCTGCTTAAGCCAGTACATGTCCGGGCCCATCTGAAGTATGCTAGAGAGTATTTGGATGATCCAGAAGCGGACTGGGTGAATGTCATATGGTCAGATGAAACCAAAGTAAAACTGTTTGGTAGAAACACAACTTGTCGTGTTTGGAGGAGAGAGAATGCTGAATTGCAACCAAAGAACACCATACCTACTGTGAAGCATGGGGGTGGCAACATCATGCTTTGGGGCTGTTTCTCTGCAAAGGGAACAGGACGACTGATCCGTGTACATGAATGAATGGGGCCATGTATCGTGAGATTTTGAGTGCAAACCTCCTTCCATCAGCAAGGGCATTCGAGATGAAATGTGGCTGGGTCTTTCAGCATGACAACAATCCCAAACACACTGCCCGGGCAACGAAGGAGTGGCTTCGTAAGAAGCATTTCAAGGTCCTGGAGTGGCCTAGCCAGTCTCCAGATCTCAACCCCATAGAAAACCTTTGGAGGGAGTTGAAAGTCTGTGTTGCCCAGCGACAGCCACAAAACATCACTGCTCTAGAGGAGATCTGCATGCAGGATTGGGCCAACATACCAGCAACAGTGTGTGACAACCTTTTGAAGACTTACAGAAAACGTTTGACCTCTGTCATTGCCAACAAAGGATATATAACAAAGTATTCAGATGAACTTTTGATATTGACCAAATACTTATTTTCCACCATAATTTGCAAATAAATTCTTTCCAAATCAGACAATGTGATTGTCTGGATTTGTTTCCACATTTTGTCTCTCATAGTTTAGGTATACCTATGATGAAAATTATAGGCCTCTCTCATCTTCTTAAGTGGGAGAACTTGCACAATTGGTGGCTGACTAAATACTTTTTCCCCCCACTGTAGAAGCTCCTGCAACATAAGCGACACAAATCAGTGGCCTAGAAAGAAAACTTGCTTGCTAAAAAGCACTTCTATGAAAGTACTCCAATTTGCTATCCATAGGGTCTTTGAAAGAAATACTATTCTGAAGTTGGAACTGGAACAATCACTCCCATTAATTCCAGATCTTTTACACAAGCCAAATAAGCTTAATCATTTAAAGGATCTCAAGGCACTTGAGAAAGAATCATCCCCAAAGAGGCCTTGAATGAAAGCTTATTAGATACCCCTGGGAAATTATTTGCAATACCGAGGGATCCTGAATAGATCTCTACCAAGCCTCCCAAACGAGACTCAACCTGTCCCATAGTATAAAGCACAATGTGCAAGACAAGTACTCCTTTGCTCGGTTCCCTACTAACTGCTGACCACCTTGCAATTTTGTAATGTACGTTACAACATAATGGCTAGCTGTTGGATCAATAGGTGGCAGTTTTACTAATTTATTCAGCGTCAGGTGGGCTGCTAATATTTTTGTCATTATAATACTTTGCAGTGTGTATGTTATTGAAAATGAGTGCTTATTTCAAAATCTAGGTGGTGTTCAAGGTCCCTTTAACTGGTTGCTAAACTGTAGCAGGACCACTACCTCTAAAGCAACTAAAACGTACTACAATAAACCATGAATATGCTAAAGCATGAAATAAAAGGACACATCCTCTGCCACAGCAGCAGGTACCTGAGACTCAAAAAGACTTTCCTCAAAATAAGAGCACTCAGAGTCAGAAACACCCCTATCATCAATGGATAACTAGAGGTGCCCCTCTAAGGTAAGGTAAAAGCCTAAGAAGGACCACATTCTAATCTTTGCAAATGCCTGCACTTAACAGTTAGAGGCAAAATAGTTAAAACCTCATTAAAAGTAGTGTGAATATACTGAGTTTGGAGAAAGTACAGAAGAACCCTCCTGGGAGTAACTTTGATAGGGTAAAAACCTTTGCACACTCTGAAGCACAGCAAAACACTGTTTATGGTTAGAAATAGATATAGCACATGAGGTACAAAGCTGAGCAGGGACACACACCTGAGAATACTTACAATGCAGACAAAAACTAGAAGGATAAAGTATCAGAGGGTCTCCCTTCTAAAAGATCAGCTGATAGACCAGAGGCCTGAGCAGCAGTAGATTGCGTTATAGTAAAAGTAAGTAAATAGCTTAAAGGGACATAATACTCATATGCTAAATCACTTTAAACTGATGCAGTATAACTGTAAAAAGCTGACAGGAAAATATCACCTGAGCATCTTTATGTAAAAAACGAAGATATTTTACCTCACAATTTCCTCAGCTCAGCAGAGTAAGTTCTGTGTAAAAAGTTATACTCAACTGCTGCTCAGCTGCAGGTAAAAAAATTAATAAATGAAGAAATGAACAGCAGCCAATCAGCATCAGCAGTGCTGAGGTCATGAACTCTTTTACTGTGATCTCATAAGATTTGACTTAACTCTCATGAGATTTCATTGTAAACTTCCTTAAGCTGAATAGGGAAATAAGATGAGAGTGCATGTAAGCTCGCTCCTTCCGATGTCCCGGGACAGACATACTGATTTGTTGCTTAGAAGTCCTTTACAATAGTATGTGGCTACTGAGAAACTTTTGAGGTAAAATATCTTTCTTTTTTATATAGAGATGTTCAGGTGATATTTTCTAGTCAGCTTTTTAAAGCTATACTGCATCACTTTCAAGTGTTTAAATATTTGGGTATTATGGCCCTTTAAGCATAAGAGATAGACTGAAGCAAATAAGCAGTACAAAGTATACTAGGATATTTAACCCAGAAGGGAAGAAAAAGGCACAATGTAAAACTGATTAACCCTTAAGAGACAAACAGTAACAACAATAATAATAATAACAATAATAAAATACTGTCAAATAAGAGCTGAACAACTGTGAAAAGCAGCAAAGAGTTTACATAGCAAATAACACAGCACAGAGGGTTGAATAAAATTTGGACCTTAAATTTAACACCAAGCTCTATTGATTATAGTACCTTACCACGTCCACTGATCATAAGAGCCTCTCACACATGCTGAATAGGTTACAGCAACACAGAAAAGGGAAAGGATTTAATTGAGCCGAGGCTCCTCCATAGGTGTAGTAGGGGCAACAATATTTTTTTGGGGTAAAAAGAAAGGGAAAATAAAATAAAATTCTATTTTGGTGGCACAGTTAGTTTTTTGTGGGGGGAGGGGTTTCGGAGGGGATGAGTAATAATAAGAATAAAATATATAATAAGCAAAAAAAAATCATTTGCAATGTTCTCTCAGATAAGGCGTTTTTTGTGATCTGCCCTGTTTGAGAGAACTTTGCACAGGCTCCTTATGTCCCTTTAAGGGATTTCTGACGTCACCCTATCTGGTAACATAGAGGGAGTCTAGGCTCTTATGGTCTTCTAACCTCCCATTGGCTGGGGGGAGTTTTGAACAAATTTGTGGGGGTGGTGTTGGCTTCTGTGGAGCTCACTCGGTGTTGGCTTAGAGATCTGTGTGTCCTGGTCTAGTCTAGCAGAAGAATTGTGTTCCAAAGCTAGAGTTCTGGTAAGAAATTTAAGTAAATCTACGGTCCACTAAAGGATGCCAAAATCAAGTTAACCGAACCAAACATGGTAGCTGCATAACCCCTGTTCACTGCGTGGCAGCGATGCTCTCCATGCCTCCTTGGGCTGAGGCTGCTGATCCCGGCTGATTGCAACAAGACAGGGAGGGTAGAGAAAGGCTGACTGCTCACTCCTCCTCCCCCCAGGCTATACTTCGATAGTCACATAACACCAAGTACCGTCCTGGTGGACTGTGACTGTCGGGTCTATCCCATCTTGTGTTTGCTCAGACAGCTCCACTAGGTGTGAAAGTTGATCAATGTGGAATACACAGAAGTTAAATTAACCTTGAAAAAGAAAAGCCGACAATATTTTCCTTGGTACCGATTATAAAATAGATTTGTTGACATGTAATGTGCCATTTATAATTTACACTTTTTCAAAACAAAAACTTGTGCACTAGTTCTGCTTCCTGGTTTCCCACATGATATTTGTATATTTAGCCAAGAGGATGCTTATAATGGACATCTAACTGCAGAGATGTCACTCTTTGTCTTACCCAGTTGTGCCTCATATACCCTCTTTGCTGTGACTTGTTTTTTTATTTTGGTTGCCTCCCATTCAAACCATCAATGAGTTATGCAAGCATGACAGTAATACTCATTTCTGAACAAAACGGATTGTAAAAATATATAGCATGTATTGCTTTTTGACAATAGGTAAAAACTTAGCAGGTTCAGCCTGTGATAAATATTGTTATCCACGCAGCTACATTTTTACTGTGCACTGCAGCTTGTTTCCCCATAATGCAGAGAAACAAGCTGTGCACTGTAAAAAGGGCAAGCCCCAGGCCCCACACTATCCTACTAGCGCTGAGGAATAAAGGAGCCGAGCCACTCTAAACGTTAAAGCCGTGTGCTCCAGAGTTCAGGCCTTGCTAGCAACACAGCCATCTCCATGGTGACCAGCGCTATTTAATTGTGCCTGGCTGCTGTTGCTGCTGGGGTAGCTGTATTGTAAGCTAGTGAGTCTTACACATTTTTATATATATATATATATATATATATATATATATATATATATATATATATATATATATATATATATATATATATATATATATATATATACAGGGAGTGCAGAATTATTAGGCAAGTTGTATTTTTGAGGATTAATTTTATTATTGAACAACAACCATGTTCTCAATGAACCCAAAAAACTCATTAATATCAAAGCTGAATAGTTTTGGAAGTAGTTTTTAGTTTGTTTTTAGTTTTAGCTATTTTAGGGGGATATCTGTGTGTGCAGGTGACTATTACTGTGCATAATTATTAGGCAACTTAACAAAAAACAAATATATACCCATTTCAATTATTTATTTTTACCAGTGAAACCAATATAACATCTCAACATTCACAAATATACATTTCTGACATTCAAAAACAAAACAAAAACAAATCAGTGACCAATATAGCCACCTTTCTTTGCAAGGACACTCAAAAGCCTGCCATCCATGGATTCTGTCAGTGTTTTGATCTGTTCACCATCAACATTGCGTGCAGCAGCAACCACAGCCTCCCAGACACTGTTCAGAGAGGTGTACTGTTTTCCCTCCATGTAAATCTCACATTTGATGATGGACCACAGGTTCTCAATGGGGTTCAGATCAGGTGAACAAGGAGGCCATGTCATTAGATTTTCTTCTTTTCTTGCCAGCCACGCTGTGGAGTACTTGGACGCGTGTGATGGAGCATTGTCCTGCATGAAAATCATGTTTTTCTTGAAGGATGCAGACTTCTTCCTGTACCACTGCTTGAAGAAGGTGTCTTCCAGAAACTGGCAGTAGGACTGGGAGTTGAGCTTGACTCCATCCTCAACCCGAAAAGGCCCCACAAGCTCATCTTTGATGATACCAGCCCAAACCAGTACTCCACCTCCACCTTGCTGGCGTCTGAGTCGGACTGGAGCTCTCTGCCCTTTACCAATCCAGCCACGGGCCCATCCATCTGGCCCATCAAGACTCACTCTCATTTCATCAGTCCATAAAACCTTAGAAAAATCAGTCTTGAGATATTTCTTGGCCCAGTCTTGACGTTTCAGCTTGTGTGTCTTGTTCAGTGGTGGTCGTCTTTCAGCCTTTCTTACCTTGGCCATGTCTCTGAGTATTGCACACCTTGTGCTTTTGGGCACTCCAGTGATGTTGCAGCTCTGAAATATGGCCAAACTGGTGGCAAGTGGCATCTTGGCAGCTGCACGCTTGACTTTTCTCAGTTCATGGGCAGTTATTTTGCGCCTTGGTTTTTCCACACGCTTCTTGCGACCCTGTTGACTATTTTGAATGAAACGCTTGATTGTTCGATGATCACGCTTCAGAAGCTTTGCAATTTTAAAGAGTGCTGCATCCCTCTGCAAGATATCTCACTATTTTTGTCTTTTCTGAGCCTGTCAAGTCCTTCTTTTGACCCATTTTGCCAAAGGAAAGGAAGTTGCCTAATAATTATGCATACCTGATATAGGGTGTTGATGTCATTAGACCACACCCCTTCTCATTACAGAGATGCACATCACCTAATATGCTTAATTGGTAGTAGGCTTTCGAGCCTATACAGCTTGGAGTAAGACAACATGCATAAAGAGGATGATGTGGTCAAAATACTCATTTGCCTAATAATTCTGTACTCCCTGTATATATATATATATATATATATATATATATATATATATATATATATATATATATATATATATATATATATATATATATATATACACACATATATATATTTATATATATGTGTCTATAGTGTAAAGATGATATGGGAGGAGCCATAGGAGGGTGGGCTTTATCTTAGGGGGTGGGGTCTAGTTCCCCACCATCTTCAAAATTCACAGCTGCCATTGGATTTATCTCAGAAAAGCTAAAAGTGTGCTAAAATGGTTATCCTTAGCGCACCTGCACTATCAGAGAGCACTTAAAGGGACACTGAACCCAAAAATTTTCTTTTGTGATTCAGATAGAGCATGAATTTTTAAGCAACTTTCTAATTTACTCCTATTATCAAATTTTCTTTATTCTCTTGGTATCTTTATTTGAAATGCAAGAATCTAAGTTTAGATGCCGGCCCATTTTGGTGAACAACCTGGGTTGTCCTTGCTGATTGGTGGAAAAAATCCATCCACCAATCAAAAAGTGCTGTCCAGAGTTCTTAACTCAAAAAAGCTTAGATGGCTTTTATTTCAAATAAAGATAGCAAGAGAACGAAGAAAAATTGATAATAGGAGTAAATTAGAAAGTTGCTTAAAATTGCATGCTCTATCGGAATCACAAAAGAAAAAAATTGGGTTCAGTGTCCCTTTAAGCCAAAAGCCCACAATAAGCAAAAACAATTTAGCACAGGTGAAGGAAAATATGCTGTATATAGCTCAGAAGCCAACTGCGCTAAATTTAAATCAACAGTAACCTTAAAAAAACATAATTTATGTAAGAACTTACCTGATAAATTCATTTCTTTCATATTAGCAAGAGTCCATGAGCTAGTGACGTATGGGATATACATTCCTACCAGGAGGGGCAAAGTTTCCCAAACCTCAAAATGCCTATAAATACACCCCTCACCACACCCACAATTCAGTTTAACGAATAGCCAAGAAGTGGGGTGATAAAAAAGTGCGAAAGCATATAAAATAAGGAATTGGAATAATTGTGCTTTATACAAAATCATAACCACCACAAAAAAAGGGCGGGCCTCATGGACTCTTGCTAATATGAAAGAAATGAATTTATCAGGTAAGTTCTTACATAAATTATGTTTTCTTTCATGTAATTAGCAAGAGTCCATGAGCTAGTGACGTATGGGATAATGACTACCCAAGATGTGGATCTTTCCACACAAGAGTCACTAGAGAGGGAGGGATAAAATAAAGACAGCCAATTCCTGCTGAAAATAATCCACACCCAAAATAAAGTTTAACGAAAAACATAAGCAGAAGATTCAAACTGAAACCGCTGCCTGAAGTACTTTTCTACCAAAAACTGCTTCAGAAGAAGAAAATACATCAAAATGGTAGAATTTAGTAAAAGTATGCAAAGAGGACCAAGTTGCTGCTTTGCAGATCTGGTCAACCGAAGCTTCATTCCTAAACGCCCAGGAAGTAGAAACTGACCTAGTAGAATGAGCTGTAATTCTCTGAGGCGGAGTTTTACCCGACTCAACATAAGCAAGATGAATTAAAGATTTCAACCAAGATGCCAAAGAAATGGCAGAAGCTTTCTGGCCTTTTCTAGAACCGGAAAAGATAACAAATAGACTAGAAGTCTTACGAAAAGATTTCGTAGCTTCAACATAATATTTCAAAGCTCTAACAACATCCAAAGAATGCAACGATTTCTCCTTAGAATTCTTAGGATTAGGACATAATGAAGGAACCACAATTTCTCTACTAATGTTGTTGGAATTCACAACTTTAGGTAAAAATTCAAAAGAAGTTCGCAACACCGCCTTATCCTGATGAAAAATCAGAAAAGGAGACTCACAAGAAAGAGCAGATAATTCAGAAACTCTTCTGGCAGAAGAGATGGCCAAAAGGAACAAAACTTTCCAAGAAAGTAATTTAATGTCCAATGAATGCATAGGTTCAAACGGAGGAGCTTGAAGAGCTCCCAGAACCAAATTCAAACTCCAAGGAGGAGAAATTGACTTAATGACAGGTTTTATACGAACCAAAGCTTGTACAAAACAATGAATATCCCACCTCCATCGGAGGCAAAGTTTGTAAAACTGAATTGTGGGTGTGGTGAGGGGTGTATTTATAGGCATTTTGAGGTTTGGGAAACTTTGCCCCTCCTGGTAGGAATGTATATCCCATACGTCACTAGCTCATGGACTCTTGCTAATTACATGAAAGAAATAAAAACATAAACAAAAGTACTATAAACTGGCAATATAAGATGTATGGTGTACAACTAGTGGTCTGGAGGGGAATTCGGACAAGTGAAAAAATACTGATCCTTTTTGGATGGACAGATACACCACCATGACTAACGAGCCTGCACTATTATGAAGTTGCAATATATTCATACCTCTGCACCTCATTAAAAAGCATTAGGACAAAAAGGTCAAATCTATCCTTTATTTTCATCCCCTTTCTGGGCCTTCAATTTTCAGAGACATAATCTTCAAAACAACAATTCAACTATCAACAAAAAAACAGATAGTGAAAGTGTTTTTTTTTTTTTGTTTTTTTTTTACTGTAAAACATAATTTAGTTTAATTTTAGTATTTTTTTTTTCTTAACTGAATGAATACATCATGCTGAATTATCCAGACTTACCCAACTTCACAGCTCGGTTTGCCACACTAAACATCTGCATTGTAATAGAGAAATCTTCCAGATTGTTCATGAAATGACAAAAGCTCTTAAACTCCTTCATGTTGATACTCTGCAACAAGAATAATAAAATGGTTTAGAGATGACAGGCTGCATTGCACATTGATATAATTTCCAGTGACCACTATATATAATAATATAATACTACTACTATATAATAATATGTATGTATGCAAAGGTGTTTAGATAACTATATAGTGTTATGTGTTTCTCATTCTTCCTTCTAATCTTTTATATATATATATATATTTTTTACTTCCCATCTTCCTCTGCATTTTATCTCTTTCGTGCAACGTTTACTTTTCTCTGCAATATCTATAAATTAACTTCGTTTTTCTGCACCTACTCTTCCACTCTGTCCCCTCCACAATGCAGGATTTATTGGCAACTACTTTATTAAAAGGGAAATGAAAGTCAATATCATGATTCAGATAAAGTGCGTCATTTTAATTCACTTCTACTACCAAATCAACTATTTTCACTTAGTATCCTTTGTTGAAATATGTACATATCATCATCTGCAATGCAATACACACATTTGCCTCTTGTCATTGGTTTTCCAGATGTGACTAGCTAGCTCCCAGTAGTGTATATACAAGCAATTCCTATTATTCCTTAGTCATACATATGGCCAAGAGAAAGTAGAAAATAAGAAAGTCGTGTAAAAGAAGTGCAAACTGGTACTGCCACCAACTGTTATGAATAAAACATGGGTGGGTCTTGTGGACTCTCACCATCATGAAAGAAAATAATTTATCAGGTAAGAATAAATTTTGTTTTCTTTCATATGATGGTGAGAATCCACGAGCCATCATGCGGGATCCTATACCCAAGATGTAAAGTCCACAAGACCATCATGAAATAGGGAGGAAAAATCAGTTAAAGCAGGCAGAGGTACTAAATAGGCACTGTGGCCTGCAAAACTTTCCTACCAAAAGCAAACAAAAAAGTAGAAAAAAAAGTGGCGATTACTCTGGTAGAATGAGCAGAGATTCATTCAGGGGGAGAATTCCCTGCAACTAGATCGCTCTGCAAATCAATGAAAAAAATAAAAAAATGTGTTTGCACAAATTTCCTCTAGGGTGTGCTCTTCATAAATACTGTATACAATATAAAATAAACTAAATAAAATAAAATAAACAAAATGTCACCAAACTACTATAAAACAAGTGATAATAATCATAAAAAGTCCAAAAAATACTCCAGGGGGAGTAGAGGCAGCTCTCTGTCATAGGAAGGTCAGGATCCTGGGAATTCAAACGATCTGGAAGGAGAAAACACAGAGGTGCCCAATGGCCTGGTACCATCAACACAATCGGGATATAAATGAGAAAAAGCCCTTTTTTCTCATTCATATCACGATTGTTTTGATGGTACTAGGCCATTGGGCGCCTCTGTGTTTTCTACTTCCAGATCATTTGAATTTTGAATTTTGCTTATCTATATTTTTAGAGGTTAAGAGACACAAAATTTTTAATTTGGTAAAGGGAACAAAGGAAATATCTGGATTGTTAGGGCTGCAGAATCTGTTGGCGCTCTACAAATAACCGATAATAATAATTGTTTGATTCCTTGCTAATTTGCTCAGAAACTGCTTCAGGAACCAGGAAAAAATATAGCCTTTCTTGTGGTTGCCTTAAATAGTTTATCAATGTTTTGCACTGATAGTTTGTCTGCAGGTGGGGGGCCCCAAATCTGCAATGAGAGTACAAACTTTTAGCAATAGAGTGTGTATATGTTCCAATTTGAAATTAAAAGTCACATTTTCTGCTACTTTTGGAGAAGGGGGGTCCTGGGTTTCAGAATAGTTGTCCTTGGGTGAGGAGTATTCTAATCATAAATTGTTACAGGGTACCTAGTTGGGTCAGTCCTTAGAGATGTCCCAGATAAGAAGATCCTCTTCTGTCCTTTGCAAGCGTTTAACTGGCAGAGACATGAAAGCCAGGAGACAGCTCCGTAGAACATTTCAGGGGATAAAACCCTGGAGAGTAACAAAACCCCAAGTTCTCTGCTGCAATTGCAATGCTGCATGACCCTGTCTAACAATAGACAAACTCAGCACATAGGTTACAAAGCTCAGTAGGGGTGTGGGGGGGGGGCACACCAACACTTGCTTACATAGCAAACACATATGAGAAGGGATTAAATTGTCAGTAGATTGCCCTTCTAAGGAATCAATCTTATGTCCTAAGACTCTGTGAGGGATTCAGAAAAAATGGGTACTATCACTTAAAGATAAATATTTTCACTTTAAATGACAGTTTGAGTCAATAAAGGGTTAAACAAATATAAATGTACGCAAAACTCTAGTTAATAAAGGTGCTTACCACTATAAGGCTCTGAGGAGAGCAGTGTGTCATCAAAGACGGCCACTAGCTATGAGACTAAGGAGAAAACAGAGCACAGCTTTGGTGGTAAAAAAAAATCCTGATCATCTGAAAGCCTGCTGAGAATGGGGAAGAGAGCTTGGGTATGTACTAAACACCAGAAATAAATTTAAAGAGACAGTACCTCAATTTCTGTAAAAGTGCCCAAAAGTGCCTAAACTGTATGTAGTGTTATCTGATGTATGTAACTTGGTTCCCTGGCTATGTGAATCATGTGTACATTTTCATGCTAAAAGCCTGCCAGCTATGTTGGTGCAAGTACCTAGTTACCAGTCAGGACTAACTCTACCTTGCTTACGAAGCTGAAGGGAACGTGCATCCAGTAGAAGAGCTCATCTTCTGCAGTATGCACTGACACATGATCTAAGGAAGGAGTACTCTGACGAGGCCAACAGGAGGAGGCTGCAGTACCAGTCCCGACGACACCTATGGCAGAAAAGTGACAAACTCCCGCAGTAGAATTACTCTCACTGCCAATTTGCCAAAGTACTCCTTTACACCCCTCTGTCCTATTCCCGGCTCTCTGAGAGGGATATCGGGTCTCACATAAGATTGAGAACCCTTTTCAATCGATATGTAGATCAGCACTTCAAGTATTACCATCCTCCTTGCTGAAGGCAAAAAAATTACTAAGAAATCATTGGAAAGTGGAACAGATTAAAGCTCTGTGGTGTGAGTTCTATGCTCTGGCAAGATTTTTAATGGGAGGTCCCATTTCATTAGCTAAAGTAACTTTCTGTATCTCAAATGAGGCTGCTCATGAATAAACAAGAAACACCTTCAGAAGGTATATTGACAAAATAAGTGAATAATAAAATAAGGGACGACTTTTGGGTCTAATAAATAAAATATTTCTGGAAATTATTCCTATAACAGGGATATAGCTTGTACTTAAATACACCAGGTTCAGTGGGACATCGCTATCAAAAATATACCATGAGCAAATTAGATAATTTCACCCTAAACTCAGGATCTAGCTGTACAGTATAAAAAAACAAACATAAATAAACAGATCCAAGATATGCCAATAGTTAAATTCCAGAACGTCTAGCGAAGTTAACACACAAGCGGGAGCACAAAATAGTGCTCCACTCAAACATCTTCCCGAATGCAGAAGGTTTTCAGCAACCATTTCTGCTCTTTTTATAACTCAAATTTGCCTGAAGACAGAGATGTTTGTAGGTTTTCTGTGGTCACAGATGGCCCCCACCAGAAGTCCATATTTAACTTTATATAGAAACAATTCTTAATTTGTGATCATTTCCAAATATTTTGACATGCATTTTAAACTCATTTGATCATCATGCCCCTATATGTCTAACCCCTGCAAAGGGGTGAAAGAAATGGTTAAAGTCAGTTCCAAAACAGAAATACACTACATAAAGCTAGCTATTGGTGGCTATGAACACATGCATTTTACCATTGGTTGAACCTGGCCACAAGGAGGAGGCAAAGACACCCCAGCCAAAGGCTTAAATACTCCCCCTACTTCCCTCATATCCCAGTCATTCTGCCAAGGAAACAAGGAACAGTAGGAGACATATTAGGGTATAAATGGTGCCGGAAGAGAAAAATTAAATTTTGGTCCGCCCATCGGAGTATACGGGCGGGGGCCGTGGACTCTCCTCATACAGAAGGAAATTAAATTATCAGGTAAGCATAATTTATGTTTTCCTTCTTAATATGAGGGGGTCCACGGCATCATTCCTTACTGTTGGGAAAAATATACCCTATGCCCTGTAGAGGACACTGAATGATAACGGGAGGGGTAAAAGAGAGGCGGACCCTAATCTGAGGGCACCACAGCCTGCAAAACCTCTCTCCCAAAAGCTGCTTTCGGCCGAAGCAAAAACGTCAAACTTATATTTAAGGAGGACCAGGTAGCCGCCTTACAAATCCGATCCATAGAGGCCTCTTTCTTAAAGGCTCAAGAGGAGCCACCACTCTAGTGGAATGAGCCGTAATCCACTGAGGAGGTCTAAGTCCTGCTGACTCGTAAGCCAAGCATATAACACTCCTGAACCAAAACGATAAGGAAGTCGAAGAAGTCTTCAGACCCTTACACTTCCCAGAGTAGATAACAAGCAAGGAAGAAGTTTGCCTAAAATCCTTAGTAGCTTGAAGATAAAACTTCAAAGCTCGAACCACATCCAGATTATGAAGTAAACGTTCCTTCGAAGGAGGAGGATTAGGACACAAGGAAGGAACCACAATCTCCTGATTGATGTTACGATCAGACACAACCTTAGGAAGAAAACCCAAGCGGGTACGTAGGAAAGCCTTATCAGTGTGGAACACAAAATAAGAAAGCTCACATTGCAAGGCAGCTATCTCAAAAACTCTGCGAGCCGACGTAATAGCCAATAGAAAAAGAACCTTCCAGGACAACAATTTGATGTCAACCGAATGCATAGGCTCAAACGGAGCCCATTGCAAAAACTTAAGAACAAGATTTAAACTCAAAGGTGGAGCATTAGATCTAAACACAGGTCTGATCCTAATCAGAGCCTTAACAAACGATTGCATGTCAGGGAGCTCTGCGAGTCTCTTGTGCAGCAAAACAGATAAGGCCAAAATCTGGCCCCTCCTGGAACTGGCAGAAAGGCTCTTCTCCAGACCCTCCTGGAGAAAAGAAAATATCCTGGCAGCCTTAACCTTATGCCAGGCTAAATCACACTCTTCACACCAGAATAAGACAGCTCTCCACAGCTTATGATAGATGCGATGAGTAACAGGCTTACAAGCCTGAATGAGAGTATCAATAACCCTCTCAGAGAAACCTCTCTTGGCTAGGACTAAGCGTTTAATCTCCACGCAGTGAGCCTCAGAGAATCTAGATTTTGATGAACAAACGGACCCTGTTCCAGCAGATCCCTGCGACAAAGAAACTTCCATGGAGAAGAGGACATCCCCACCAGGTCCACGAGCCACATCCTTCGCTCCCACAATGGAGCAATAGGTACCACTGATGCTTGCTCCTGCTTGATGCGGGCCACTACACAAGGAAGAAGTGGTAACGGCGGGAAGATGTAAATTAGATTGAACCTTCAAGGCACTGCTAATGCATCTATTAGCTCCGCTTGAGGATCCCTGAACCGCGACCCATATCTGGGTAGCTTGGAATTGAGACGGGATGCCATGAGATCTATATCTGGTGTCCCCCATTTGTTGCAAATCTCCGCAAACATCTCGGGATGGAGAGACCATTCCCCCGGAAGAAAGGATTGTCTGCTGAGGAAATCCACTTCCCAGTTGTCCACACCCGGAATGTGGATCGCTGAGAGTGAGCAGTTGTGGGCCTCCGCCCACTCCAGAATCCAAGATACTTCCCCTATTTGCTAGGGAGCTACTCGTTCCCCCCCTGATGGCTGATGTAAGCCACAGAGGTTATGTTGTATGATTGGAATCTGATAAACTGGGATGAACCCAGAAGAGGCCAAGCCTTCAGAGCATTGAAGATTGCCTGAAGTTCCAGAATGTTTATCGGGAGAAAGGAATCCTCTCGAGTCCACAGGCCCTGTGCCTTCCTCGCACCCCATACAGCTCCCCATCCTGTTAGACTTGCGTCCGTAGTCACAATCTCCCAGGAACGTCTCAAGAAGGATGTCCCTTGGGACAGGTGATCTGGACAGAGCCACCAGGAGAGCGACTCTCTCGACCGGTTGTCCAGAGAAATCTGTTGAGACAGATCTGAATGATCGCCGTTCCACTGTCTCAGCATGCACAGCTGTAGTGGTCTGAGATGGAATCTGGCAAAAGGAATGATGTCCATGCTGGACACCATGAGACCAATCACCTCCATACACCGAGCCACAGAGGGCCTTAAGGAGGTCTGGAGGGCAAGACAAGTGGAAGTTAGCTTGTAATGTCTCTGGTCTGTAAGGAATATCGTCATGGATATGGAGTCTATTACAGTACCCAGGAATTCCACCCTAGTACTGGGAATAAGAGAACTCTTTTCTAAGTTTATTTTCCATCCATGAGATTGAAGAAGAAACAGAAGAGGCCTTGAATGGTCTTCTGCCAGACGACAAGATGGTGCTTGAACCAGAATATCGTCCAAAGTATGAAGCTACTGCTATAACTCTGGTTCTGGCAACTGCTAGCAGAGCCCCTAGAACCTTCGTAAAAACTCCTGGAGCAGTAGCTAGACCAAACGGAAGTGCAATAAACTGGAAGTGCTGGTCCAGGAATGCAAACCTTAAGAACTTGAAGTGTTCTTTGTGGATTGGAACGTGAAGGTAAGAATCCTTTCAGATCTATAGTGGTCATGAACTGTCCTTCCTGAACTAAGGGAAGAATGGACCTTATCGTCTCCATCTTGAACGAGGGGAATTTGTTTAAGCACTTTAGATCCAGAATCGGGCGGAAAGTTCCCTTCTTCTTTGGGACCACAAAAAGGTTTGAATAGTATCCCAAACCTCTCTCTGCTAGAGGTACCGGGACAATGACTCCTAGGGAGGAGAGATCCCTCACGCACCACAGGAAGGCTTCTCTCTTTTCTGGCCTTGAAGACAGGTTTGATAGGAGGAATATGCCCCTGGGTGGATGAGACTTGAAACCTATCTTGTATCCCTGAGCGATGACCTCCAGGATCCACGGGTCTTGCACAACCCCAAACCATGTGTCTGAAAAGAGCGACAGTCTGCCCCCTAGGTGATCCAGAGCTGGATCGGGGGTCGCCCCTTCATACCGACTTTGTCTCGGTGGGCTTCTTGCTCTGCTTTAATTTATTCCAGGTGTGAGCCGGCTTCCAAGTACCCTTGGATTGCTCAGGCTTTGCGGAGGGCTGCTGACATTGGGATTTATCAGAACGAAAGAAACGAAAATTAGGACCTTGTCCCTTAGGCTTGTTCTTCTTATCCTGCTGTAAAAAGGCCCCTTTGCCTCCAGTAACCGCAGAGATAATGGAGTTCAGGCCTGGACCAAATAAAATATTTCCCTTAAAGGGGAGGGAAAGAAGTCTGGACTTAAAAGTCATGTCCGCAGACCAGGACTTCAGCCAGAGTTCCCTACAGGCTTGAACAGAAAAACCTAAAGCCTTAGCATTCAGGCGAATAATTTGCAGCACAAATAAAAGAATTAGCCACCCTTAAGGCCTTAATTATTTCCTGGATCACTTCGAGGGGACCCTCCACCTGGATCAACTCAAATAAGGAGTCGCACCAGTAGGTAACCGCTTCAGCAACCGCAGCAACAGCCGCTGTCTGTTGAAACAAATATCCCGTATGTTGAAACATCTTTCTTAACAGAGTTTCCATCTTCTTATCCATGGGCTCTTTAAACGAGGAACTATCCTCAAGCGGGATAGTAGTGTGTTTAGCAAGCATGGAGATAGCAACTCCAATTGAGAGTCCGGAACCGGGAACAATTTCTTAAAGGAAGACGAAGGGGAAAAGAAAGAACCAATCCTTTCCCATTCATTCTTATTAATGTGTACCATCTTTACAGGAACCAGGAAAGTTTGTGGTACAACCCTGTCCTCGTAGACCTTATCTAATTTAGGAATCAAAGGTTCCTCAGGCAATTTGGGCTCTGGAACCTCTAACGTAGCCAAAACTTCCTTCAACAGAAAGCGTAAATGTTCAACCCTAAATCTAAAATCTGGTTCCTCCGCAGCTGGAGGTTTAGAGGCAGCAGATTCTGACCCAGAAAGAGCACCCTCTGAAGTATCAGAGGCGCCTTCATCATCGGATAATCTCGTATCAGATCAATACAATAAACTAGTTGATGACCCCTGGGAAGGATGGAAATATTTGACCTTTTGCTTGCGCTTAGCAGGGCGAGGTAAAGCACTTAAGGCCGCACACACCGCCGTTTGTACCTGCTCAGTAAAGTCTGGCGATAAAAGGCCCCCTCCAGATGGAGGATTATGAGTACTACGGGAAGCTGCATGTGTATAAGGAGTTGACTGTAGGGTGCGCACCTCACGGGACGGAGACTCCTCAGAGGTGGATGGCTCAGTGGTATCAAACATATTAACCTTCTTTGACATGATTATTTTATCAAGGCACGTGAAATATAGTTAAGCGGGCAGGTATACCGCGGCCTCCTCACAATATAGACAGGTATTAGACTTCGGTAAAGAGGGAGTACCCTCTAACGCATCAGAATCCTCCATAGCTTGCGCTTACAAAGCAGATTATTGATTGATAAGAAAAAACGGCACCTTTATACCCCCAATGGCTGGGGCACTCACCACCTCTTATGACCCAGGCCAAACAGAGAAACCACTTCTTCTCCGGTAAACCGCACGGTCAGGAAAGAGGAAATAAGTGTGACCACACCCGGTCACATGACCGCCTTTGCTATAATAGCAAAAAAAAGCACGCCAAGCCTTTCTGGCTGCGCAGCTTTTAAAAAAAAAAAGTAAAACATGTATGTTCTAACATCTTTCTGAGTCCAAAAACCATCTTACCCATGTTGCAGCATAATCAAACTTATGTGATTAATCCATACTGTTCATTAATCCCCCTCAGGAGATATTAACCCTTGATTCCATACAGATTAAAGGAGCCACAATGTGACCCTGTCTTCTGGCATTATCATATAAGTAAAAAAATGAAACAATCTTACCGGAATCTATGCCATGGAACAGAAACACAGCCTCTCAAGTTTGACAGTCTTGTAGCATCACTCCTGACATTGGACTTGAGTGATGGAAGCAGGAAGTGAAACTAGTCAACACTGATTGCTTAGGAGCTGTTAATACGAGTCTGGATGGGTTTGCAGAAAGACTCTCCTTGCATCTCCAGACTCTGACTTTCGTCAATGCTCTCACTGAGAGGCTGACAAGACTACTTAAAACTCCATTCCCATTTCAAAGGGTAGATACCCTTCATAAGGAAATACTCAGAATCTTCTGACACTTCTCTGCCAACCTCCTGTGACGAAAGGCAAAAAATTACTGGTATATGAGGGAAGTAGGGGGAGTATTTAAGCCTTTGGCTGGGGTGTCTTTGCCTCCTCCTGGTGGCCAGGTTCTGTATTTCCCAACAGTAAGGAATGATGCCGTGGACTCTCCTCATATTAAGAAGGAAATTAAATGTTCTATCTGAATAATAGAAGAAACATTTTGGGTTTCATGTTCTTTTAAATGTCTCTTATAGCTTTGGTCTTGCTGAGACTGCGCTATTTTTGCACACCACACTGCATTTAACCCATATATGCGGAAACGTCAGCTGACATGCAGGGTAAAAAACACAGTTATATGCAAGTACCATTGTGATAATAAAATGCTGAAACACATTACAAAGTATTTCTTTTTTGCACTTTAAGCTATAAACGATTTATGTAATATAGTGCATGTTTTACATTTACTAAGTTCACAAAGGTTATAAAAATGCTGTTTTGAATCTGCAATATTCAATAACTACATTTTATTTATTTACATTTATTCTTTGTTGATACAATTTACAAATATAATAACCAGTACCTAGATTTTTAGGCTCAATATTTTATGTTGCTTATAAAAAACAAAATGTATACTTACTTACCTGATAAATTTATTTATTTCTTGACACGGTGAGTCCACGGAATCAGCAATTACTGTTGAGAATATCACTCCTGGCCAGCAGGAGGAGGCAAAGAGCACCACAGCAAAGCTGTTAAGTATCACTTCCTTTCCCACAACCCCCAGTCATTCGACCGAAGGAAAAGGAGAGAAAGGAAATAACACAAGGTGTAGAGGTGCCTGAGGTTTATATAAAAAACTAAAACACTGTCTGAAAAGGGAGGGCCATGGACTCACCGTGTCAAGAAAGAAAGAAATTTATCAGGTAAGCATAAATTTAGTTTTCTTTCTTAAGACACGGTGAGTCCACGATTACTGTTGACAATCAATACCCAAGCTAGAGGACACAGATGATTAGGGAGGGACAAGACAGGTAACCTAAACAGAAGGCACCATTGCTTGAAGAACCTTTCTCCCAAAAGAAGCCTCAGCCGAGACAAAAATATCAAATTTGGAAAAAGTATGCAGAGAGGACCAAGTTGCAGCCTTGCAAATCTGTTCTACAGAAGCTTCATTCTTGAATGCCCAAGAAGCAGAGACAGCCCTAGAGGAATGAGCTGTAAAACTCTCAGGAGACTGCTGTTCAGCTGACACCTAAGCCAAACAAATTATACTTCTAAACCCGAGAGAAAGAGAAGTAGCAGAAGCTTTCTGACCTATACATTTCCCAGAGAAACAAACAGGGCAGAAGACTGGCAAAAAACCTTAATCGCCTGTAGATAGAATTTAAGAGCACGCACAACATCCAATTTGTGCAACAAACATTTCTTATGAAAACGAGTAGGACATAAAGAAGGAACAACAATTTCCTGATTCAAATTTTCATCCGAATAACTTGTAAGAAAACCTAACTTAGTACAAAGAACCACCTTATCAGCATGAAAGATAAGATGAGGCGCATAACACTGCAAAGCTGAGAGTTACGAAACTCGCCTAGCAGAAGAGATAGCATCATAGCAATAAGAGACAAAACCTTCCAGAATAACAACTTAATATCCATGGAATGCAAAGGCTCGAACGGAGCCTGCTGCAAAACTTTAAGAACAAGGTTACGGCTCTAAGGTGGAGCAACCGACATAAACACAGGCCTGATTCTGACCAGGGCTTGACAACTAGATTGCACATGTGGCACGTCCGCCAGACGCTTAAGTAGCAAAATAGACAATGCAGAATTCAGACCCTTCAGGGTACTGACTGACAAACCCTTCTGCAGACATTCCGGAGAAAGGACAAAATTATAGGAATCCTGACTCTACTCCAAGAGGAACCCTTGGATTCACATAAACTATTAGATATTTACGCCATAACTTATGGCAATCTCTCTAGCAACTGGCATGCAAGCCTGAGTCATGGTCTAAATGATCGACTCAGAAAAACCCACGCTTGGACAAAACTAAGTGTTTAATCTCCAAGCGGACAACTTCAGCAACGAGATTTGGATGAAGGAAATGACCCTGAATCAGAAGGTCCTTTCTCAGAGGCAGTCTCCAAGGAGGAGAGAATACATCTTCACTAGGTCTGCATACCAGATCCTGCGATGCCACGTAGGGGCTAATAAAATTACCGCCGCTCTCTCCTGTTGAATATGAGCAATGACTCGTGGAAGGAGAGCAAAACAAGTTAACAGGAATGCAAGACTGAATTCCAAGAAACTCCAGAACATCTATCAGGGCAGTCAGCAGATCACTTGACCATGAACCGTACTTTGGAAACTTGGCATTCTGCGGGTCTACCTAGAAAACACCTCCGGATGGAGAGCCCACTCCCGAGATGAAATATATGTCTGTTCAGAAATCCGATTCCTAAATGTCCACCCCTGAAAAAGTGGATGACAGACAGTAATTGTGAGCTTCCGCCCACCGAACAATCCACGTCACCTCCAGCATGGCAAAGGAAATCCGAGTTCCTCCCTAGTCGTTGAAATAAACCATTGAGGTGATATTGTCCGACTGGAACTAAACTAAAAACTACTGAGGCCAAGCCATCAGAGGATTGTAAATCGCTCTCCACTCCCTGATGTTAAAGGTGAGAGCAGACACTTAACTAGACCCAGACTGCTTACCAGTCCAGCAGGTTGGTGCCCATGGTCACATCACCCAGGAATGTCTCCAGAAGCATGCGCCCTGAGACAGATACTCAGGAAAGAGTCTGTAGCCTAACAAAATTAGATCCATTCTCTAAGACAGATCCGAGAGATCTCTATTTCATGGAAAATAGCAAAGGGAATGAAGTCCATGGGTACCATCTGACCAATTCCCTCCATACAGAGAGCAACTGAACAGTGAAGAAAAAACAACTGCAGCTAGATCCAAACTCCCAACCTCCTGGTTGTAAAATGGTTAAGCCATCTACCAGACGACAAGAGCTTGCTGTTGGCGGGACATTAGACTGCAGAGATAGGAAAAGGAAAAATAAATTAATTATTTAACCTCAGTTAGACCTCGTCTCCTAGATAGAGAATCTATTAATGTCCATGTCTACCGCACTTGATGATCCCAGGCAGTCTCCCATCCAGGTACTGACTGATCTTAAACTTCCGCGATCAGACGGAAGTGGGTGCAGTAAGGGAATAGTGGCGGTAGATCCATTAAATCACCCTTGTAGATGGGATAAGGGAATTCTATCACAGATTCATTCCCATCCATGGGAAAGTAGATTGACAAAATCTCTGTAAAGAGAGATTGTTCAAAGGATGGAAGATACCTGAACCATATATATTGTCCAGAAAAACATCCTTGCAATATCCTAAGACCCAAAGTCTTTCTCAGAATCTTGAGAAGATCCCATTCAAGGGAACAATAAATCCTTCAGGTCTATGCTTGTTATGAACAGGCCCTCACGATCAAAGGAGAAAGGATACTACTTTGAAGATCAGAACCCGAGTTACTTGAGATAAATACCTAGATCCCGTTCCCAGACTGGGACTGGAATTCTCACTCCCTGAGAGGAAGGTCCAGAACCCAGTTCAAGGAAAGTCTCTCATCATACCTGGATCGCAGATACTCTAGAAGGAGACATCTGCCCAAGGGAGGAATTCTAGATAGGATTCCAAAAGACATGACTGATCCTGCAGAAAGAGGAAAGAAAAACTTTCCCCCAGTCATTCCGAAAGGTCAGAGGAAAATTATGGCCGAATATCCTAAAAAGTAAATGCCAGAAGCGTGGATTGGAGTAAACATAAAATATTGAATCTGCAACTGTAGAACTATAAAGCCTAGGCTGTACCACTAAGCCACAGGTAGGCTTCCCAGCTGACCAAGATTTCAGCCACAAAGCCCGGCGGGCTAGTATAGCAAGTCTAATAAGACAAGGCATTGTTTTAAATGAATTAAACCTCCAGCTTCTTAACCATGGATTCCGAAAAGGAGCTAGCTACCTCCACAGGGATCAAAGTTCTCATAGCTAGAGTAGAAAGCTGCCTTCTACTAAAGACACCGTGTATTTTAAAGGAGACAGCGACAGGAAATTCCTTTAAAGAACGGGAGACAGGGAGAAGGATTATCCCCAGCTTCTCCTATTCCTGTGAAAATTCCAGCACGACTAGAACACTTCCTCATAGGAAGGAAAAAAACACAGAATTGATAGAGTTTACAAAACTTTGAAGGGTTGACAACGACAGGAGGGTCGGTGTCGTCCAAGTAGCTAAAACCTCCTATAACATTACACGAGGTGTTGAAGCATACATCTGAAGGAGACCACTTCAGTATCAGATGAAGGAATTATACTGTCCAGATCTGAGATTTCGCCCTCAGAAACTACCGGCAAATCCTCCTCATCAAACTTAGAAGGCAAACCTGTGTAGCAGCATGTAGACTAGAAACATTATTATCTGAAACATTAAATGTCCTCTTGCATTTTACCTGGAAACAGGGAGAACAGACCAGCCACAGATACCGCAGAGGGTACCAGAGCTGTAAATTATGTATGCAAATACTGCATGTGACGCCATAGAGGCTTGGGACGTTAAGGAGAAAACTGAGGCATAGCCTAAGCAGCATCAGCCTGAGAGACATGAGGCTAGTATAAAATTTTGAAAAATGAATACTGTCACTTTTAAAAATAAAGACATATCATTTAACAGGAGAAGCCAAAATATATATCTATAGGAACAGACCCCTGTTCCACTCTCATACTGGATAATAAAATTCTCCAAATCCTAATAGTAGAAAAGGAATAATGGATCTTAAGCCAACAAATACAAAGTCAGCTAAATGTAAAAAGAAAAATATGAACGGACTCTGTTCTAATTTTTCCTGCGATTTCTAATCTATCAAGATTCGTTATTAGCACATTGCTAAACATCTGAGACTTAAGTCACCTATTTTAATTCACATTTTAAGTCACATTTTTAAATGTATATAGGGCTGCAACTATATACACCAATGGTCTACACCAATATTTATTGTTTAAAAAGATAGATAATCCCTTTATTACCCAAACCCCTGTTTTGCATAACTGACACGGAGACTACTTAGCTAATGTTAAGAAATAGTAAAAAATAGTTTTAAAATCTCCCCTGAACTTAATAAAACTTGCTGGCTTAGTACGCTATTTCAGTAATTCTCTGGGCTAAGGCTGAATAAGTTCTGTTCACAGACTGGACTTCCTAATTAGTGTGAACATGCGTGTTCAAGTGAATCAAGTCTAAAACAGATTGTGTAATAAAATATAAATTTTCTTACATAACTCACTGCAAAAATCATATATCCCAGGTCTCTGAATCAGAAGGAAATAGGAGTTTTCTACCTTGTTATTTATTTTGTCCACTCTTCCTGTAGTTTAACGTTTTTATTATTGTATTATTCTGTTGTCCCCAAAGAGAGAAAGAGAGACTGAAGTAAAGTACAAATGCAGACTTAGAGGCACAACTGTAGTCTTATACCAAGTCCTAGATCCTTTAATACAGATTAATTTAGTGTATGTAAAAGGCTCCCATAAGGCAACAGAATTAATGTTAATTAAAAAACAGCCCTCCAACACACTCCCCAGTGCTTGCTTATTTTATTTTTGCCAAAAACAAAAAATAGGACAGAATCTTTATTATACAAGCAGGGACTTAAGGGACCTTGTCTGTTGTTTTACTTTAATGTGTTACCTTGTGTTACTGTAGTTCCTCGAGCAGTGCCGTAGCTCATTTTAATAAAGGGATATAAGATCAAATTAAAATAATAGAACAGTGGAGTTTGCTAACAAACTGAAAGTTTATAAATGTTTTTAAAGTTGTATTTTTGAGGTAAATTTTTGCAGTGCAGTGGTGATGTTTTTCCTGATGTAGCTGTGCAGGACCGGGTACTAGGAACTATTAGGCAGGACCGACCAGGTAATTAAAGTAAACTTTTTGACTGGTCTGGTGTTATTTTGTCCTGCACCGCTACATCTACAGCAACCCCCCGCTCAGGCCCGCTATCAGTAAGATGACAACATTGCAAAATTATTTCCTACCTAGTGATTCAAAGCACCGCCAACAGAAGAGCAGAAGAGCAAACGGGAACACATGGATCGCAAGCACGCTGTGACTGCAAACTGACCAACTACCAAACGCTGGGGGCCAAGGAAGAGATAAAAGCAACTTATGCACATTACTTTAGCACGCGATAAGAATGACTATTTAAAGCACCCGACCCCTAATACAGCTTCCTGTAACGTCACGTGAGCTACGCGTCAACCAATAGGATGAGAGTAGATTAATGCTTCTAGTTCTGTAAACAGCCTGCACGCCGTGGGAGGGGGGAGGAGTAAGGTGGCGCCGTTGCGCAAAGCAGTCTGCATGCCGTGTGAGAGGGGAGGAGTAAGATGGCGCCGCAGCACTGAACAGTGTGAGGCTCAGCATAACAACTAATTGATAACCAACTAATCGATAATGAAAATCGTTGACAACATCGTCAAACATCGTCTCCTTGAAATCCTCCTTAAGCCCAGGGGATACACTCCGGATAAACCATCTCCAGTCAGACACACTAATCTGTCTGTTCAGTCACACTGTGCGATGCGAACACCTAAGTGCAAACACCCGATCTATAATGCTATTGCTAATACTAGATCAGTGTACATGTCTGCCGAAATCTCGGATGAAAACAAGCCCAGTACATCAAACAACTCTCTAAAGTGTACAGAGAGAATTTCATATAGTATGGTCTTTGTTTCAATTATAATTTTAGCCTCACAAAGCTGGTTAACCCCTTCAATAACAACAAAGGAGAAACAGTCTCTCTACAACTATCACATGAAGTGCCTGCATGTCCCATAAACTTTTGCAGAATTTCTAAAGTGCATAATCTCCCATACATAGAAGAATCCATAGCACGTACCTGCATCTAGCCGTCTGGCAGGAGGACAGTTTCTTTACAACTATCATATGATGTGCCTGCACACTACCATCAATAATATCCTACTAGGATATATTTTGTCCCATAAACTCTTGCAAAATTTCTAAAGTGCATAATCTCCCATACATAGAAGAGCCCATAGCACGTACCTTTATCTAGCCGTCCAGCAGGAGGACAGCTCACCAGGTATGAGAGGATGCCCCTCCTCACAGAGACCTGTGTAAGAGAGAGAGAACAGAGTAAACCTACTCTAGCTTTCTATATCGGGGCAGCAATTTGTCAGGAAAACGCAGTGAGGCCCACCTCAAGTTCCTAACTGCTTGAAAGCTACCACAGCCCTACTGAAGAGACTAACGTGGAGTACAGCTATACCCAATTTTCAGGAAAGATCAGCCCAAACCTGCTCAGGCTTTTAAAATAATAAAATCTTGATAGAAGAAGTTCTTTAACAGACACCTAAACTTCACCTCCTCCTTGCACTGAAGGCATAGAGAATGACTGGGGGTTGTGGGAAGGGAAGTGATACTTAACAGCTTTGCTGTGGTGCTCTTTGCCTCCTCCTGCTGGCCAGGAGTGATATTCCCAACAGTAATTGCTGATTCCGTGGATTCACCGTGTCTTAAAGGGACAGTCAACACCAGAATTTGTTTTGTTTAAAAAGATAGATAATCCCTTTATTACCCATTCCCCAGTTTTGCAAAACCAACACTGTTATATTAATACAATTTTTACTTCTGTGACTAACTTGTATCTAAGCATCTTCTAACCGCCCCTAATCACATGACTTTTAGTTATTATCTACTGACTTGCATTTTAGCCAATTAGTGCAGTGTCTGCCACTAGCCACGAGCGTGATCACAATGCTATCTATATGGCCTACAAGAGCTAGCTCTCCCCTGCTGTGAAAAGTAAATAAAATAGAGGTGGCCTTCAAGGGCTTATAAATTATCATATGAGCCTTCCTAGTTTTGCTTTCAACTAGAATACCAAGAGAAAAAAGCAAAAATGTTGATAAAAGTAAATTGGAAAGTTGTTTAAAATTACATACCCGATTTGAAAAATGAAAGTTTTTTTTGGACTTGACTGTCCCTTTAAGAAAGAAATAATTGTCATACTTTTGGAAGGTAAAGCTGACATTATTATAAAGGGTTAATAATACTGTGGTACCATAGAGAACATCAGCTAATAACCATAAGGGGCTAAGATCCCCATAGCTTGCAGCTTTTAATTCTGCTTTTATACAGTGATTCAGAGGCTTTAATCATCCTATATAATAAAAGGTCAGGTATGTTTGACAGATGCAGTCATGCGCAGTAGAGACTTCACCAAAAATCTTAATTTCTACAACAGCACATAAATACGATGCGCTGTAATGTCCCCATGTTTACTTTGTTTTTGCCTCTGCCTGTAGGGTTCAAGCGGGTGCCCCACCGATCCTCTGGCATCCACCCAAAGTGAGCCTTGTGGAATGAGGTTTACAAGGGAGGCTTCGCCCCCCTTGAACCCCCCAGGCGGAGGCAAAATGATAGTAAAGATGGGACATGACAAATGATGGGAGAGAGCAAAAGAGAGGGGGGGAGAGAGAGAGAGAGCAAAAGAGATGCGCGAGAGAGAGCAAAAGAGATGCTAGAGAGAGAGAGCGCAAAAGAGAGGGGGAGAGAGCAAAAGAGAGGGGAGAGAGAGAAAGCAAAAGAGGGGGGAGAGAGAGAAAGCAAAAGAGAGGGGAGAGAGAGAAAGCAAAAGAGAGGGGGAGAGAGAAAGCAAAAGAGAGGGGGAGAGAGAAAGCAAAAGAGAGGGGGAGAGAGAAAGCAAAAGAGAGGGGGAGAGAGAAAGCAAAAGAGAAGGGGAGAGAGAAAGCAAAAGAGAAGGGGAGAGAGAAAGCAAAAGAGAAGGGGAGAGAGAAAGCAAAAGAGAGGGGGAGAGAGAAAGCAAAAGAGAGGGGGGAGAGAAAGCAAAAGAGAGGGGGGGAGAGAAAGGAAAAGAGAGGGGGGGAGAGAGACAGAGCAAAAGAGGAGGAGCGAGAGAGCAAAAGAGAGGAGGAGCGAGAGAGCAAAAGAGAGGGGGAGCGAGAGAGCAAAAGAGAGGGGGAGCGAGAGAGCAAAAGAGAGGGGGAGCGAGAGAGCAAAAGAGAGGGAAAAGAGAGCAAAAGAGAGCAAAAGAGAGGGAAAAGAGAGCAAAAGAGGAGGGAAAGAGAGCAAAAGAGGGGGGAAAGAGAACAAAAGAGGGGAAGAGAGCAAAAGAAGGGGGAGAGAGAGCAAAAGAGGGGGGGGAGAGAGCAAAAGAGGGGGGAGAGAGAGCAAAAGAGGGGGGGAGAGAGAGAGCAAAAGAGGGGGGGAGAGAGAGCAAAAGAGGGGGGAGAGAGAGCAAAAGAGGGGGGGAGAGAGAGCAAAAGAGGGGGGGGAGAGAGAGCAAAAGAGGGGGGAGAGAGAGCAAAAGAGGGGGGAGAGAGAGCAAAAGAGGGGGGAGAGAGAGCAAAAGAGGGGGGAGAGAGAGCAAAAGAGGGGGGAGAGAGAGCAAAAGAGGGGGGAGAGAGAGCAAAAGAGGGGGAGAGCGAGCAAAAGAGGGGGGAGAGCGAGCAAAAGAGGGGGGGAGAGCGAGCAAAAGAGGGGGGGGGACCTAGCAAAAGAGGGGGGACCAAGCAAAAGAGGGGGGGGACCGAGCAAAAGAGGGGGGGACCGAGCAAAAGAGAGGGGGGGGACCGAGCAAAAGAGGGGGGGGGAGAGACCGAGCAAAAGAGGGGGGAGAGAGCGAGCAAAAGAGGGGGGAGAGAGCGAGCAAAAGAGGGGGGAGAGAGCGAGCAAAAGAGGGGGGAGAGAGCGAGCAAAAGAGGGGGGAGAGAGTGAGCAAAAGAGGGGGGAGATAGCGAGCAAAAGAGGGGGGAGAGAGCGAGCAAAAGAGGGGGGAGAGAGCGAGCAAAAGAGGGGGGAGGGCGAGCAAAAGAGGGGGGGGAGAGAGCGAGCAAAAGAGGGGGGGGGGGAGAGCGAGCAAAAGAGGGGGGGGGGAGAGCGAGCAAAAGAGGGGGTGAGAGCAAAAGTATGGGGGGGGGAGCAAAAGTGTGTGTGTGGGGGGGAAGCAAAAGAGGTGGGGGGGAGATATGAAACCCAAAAACAGAATTTATGTTTACCTGATAAATTTCTTTCTCCAACGGTGTGTCCGGTCCACGGCGTCATCCTTACTTGTGGGATATTCTCTTCCCCAACAGGAAATGGCAAAGAGCCCAGCAAAGCTGGTCACATGATCCCCCCTAGGCTCCGCCTACCCCAGTCATTCGACCGACGTTAAGGAGGAATAATAGCATAGGAGAAACCATATGGTACCGTGGTGACTGTAGTTAAAGAAAATAAATTATCAGACCTGATTAAAAAACCAGGGCGGGCCGTGGACCGGACACACCGTTGGAGAAAGAAATTTATCAGGTAAACATAAATTCTGTTTTCTCCAACATAGGTGTGTCCGGTCCACGGCGTCATCCTTACTTGTGGGAACCAATACCAAAGCTTTAGGACACGGATGAAGGGAGGGAGCAAATCAGGTCACCTAAATGGAAGGCACCACGGCTTGCAAAACCTTTCTCCCAAAAATAGCCTCAGAAGAAGCAAAAGTATCAAACTTGTAAAATTTGGTAAAAGTGTGCAGTGAAGACCAAGTCGCTGCCCTACATATCTGATCAACAGAAGCCTCGTTCTTGAAGGCCCATGTGGAAGCCACAGCCCTAGTGGAATGAGCCGTGATTCTTTCGGGAGGCTGCCGTCCGGCAGTCTCGTAAGCCAATCTGATGATGCTTTTAATCCAAAAAGAGAGAGAGGTAGAAGTTGCTTTTTGACCTCTCCTTTTACCTGAATAAACAACAAACAGGGAAGATGTTTGTCTAAAATCCTTTGTAGCATCTAAATAGAATTTTAGAGCGCGAACAACATCCAAATTGTGCAACAAGCGTTCCTTCTTTGAAACTGGTTTCGGACACAGAGAAGGTACGATAATCTCCTGGTTAATGTTTTTGTTAGAAACAACTTTTGGAAGAAAACCAGGTTTAGTACGTAAAACCACCTTATCTGCATGGAACACCAGATAAGGAGGAGAACACTGCAGAGCAGATAATTCTGAAACTCTTCTAGCAGAAGAAATTGCAACTAAAAACAAAACTTTCCAAGATAATAACTTAATATCAACGGAATGTAAGGGTTCAAACGGAACCCCCTGAAGAACTGAAAGAACTAAATTGAGACTCCAAGGAGGAGTCAAAAGTTTGTAAACAGGCTTGATTCTAACCAGAGCCTGAACAAAGGCTTGAACATCTGGCACAGCTGCCAGTTTTTTGTGAAGTAACACCGACAAGGCAGAAATCTGTCCCTTCAGGGAACTTGCCGATAATCCTTTTTCCAATCCTTCTTGAAGGAAGGATAGAATCCTAGGAATCTTAACCTTGTCCCAAGGGAATCATTTAGATTCACACCAACAGATATATTTTTTCCAAATTTTGTGGTAAATCTTTCTAGTTACAGGCTTTCTGGCCTGAACAAGAGTATCGATAACAGAATCTGAGAAACCTCGCTTCGATAAAATCAAGCGTTCAATCTCCAAGCAGTCAGCTGGAGTGAAACCAGATTCGGATGTTCGAACGGACCCTGAACAAGAAGGTCTCGTCTCAAAGGTAGCTTCCAAGGTGGAGCCGATGACATATTCACCAGATCTGCATACCAAGTCCTGCGTGGCCACGCAGGAGCTATCAAGATCACCGACGCCCTCTCCTGATTGATCCTGGCTACCAGCCTGGGGATGAGAGGAAACGGCGGGAACACATAAGCTAGTTTGAAGGTCCAAGGTGCTACTAGTGCATCCACTAGAGCCGCCTTGGGATCCCTGGATCTGGACCCGTAGCAAGGGACTTTGAAGTTCTGACGAGAGGCCATCAGATCCATGTCTGGAATGCCCCAAAGTTGCGTGACTTGGGCAAAGATTTCCGGATGGAGTTCCCACTCCCCCGGATGCAATGTCTGACGACTCAGAAAATCCGCTTCCCAATTTTCCACTCCCGGGATGTGGATAGCAGACAGGTGGCAGGAGTGAGACTCCGCCCATAGAATAATCTTGGTCACTTCTTCCATCGCTAGGGAACTCCTTGTTCCCCCCTGATGGTTGATGTACGCAACAGTCGTCATGTTGTCTGATTGAAACCGTATGAACTTGGTCCTCGCTAGCTGAGGCCAAGCCTTGAGAGCATTGAATATCGCTCTCAGTTCCAGAATATTTATCGGTAGAAGAGATTCTTCCCGAGACCAAAGACCCTGAGCTTTCAGGGATCCCCAGACCGCGCCCCAGCCCATCAGACTGGCGTCGGTCGTGACAATGACCCACTCTGGTCTGTGGAATGTCATCCCTCGTGACAGGTTGTCCAGGGACAGCCACCAACGGAGTGAGTCTCTGGTCCTCTGATTTACTTGTATCTTTGGAGACAAGTCTGTATAGTCCCCATTCCACTGACTGAGCATGCACAGTTGTAATGGTCTTAGATGAATGCGCGCAAAAGGAACTATGTCCATTGCCGCTACCATCAACCCGATCACTTCCATGCACTGAGCTACGGAAGGAAGAGGAACGGAATGAAGTATTCGACAAGAGTCCAGAAGCTTTGTCTTTCTGGCCTCTGTTAGAAAAATCCTCATTTCTGAGGAGTCTATAATTGTTCCCAAGAAGGGAACCCTTGTTGACGGGGATAGAGAACTCTTTTCCACGTTCACTTTCCAGCCGTGCGATCTGAGAAAGGCCAGGACGATGTCCGTGTGAGCCTTTGCTCGAGGGAGGGACGACGCTTGAATCAGAATGTCGTCCAGGTAAGGTACTACTGCAATGCCCCTTGGTCTTAGCACAGCTAGAAGGGACCCTAGTACCTTTGTGAAAATCCTTGGAGCAGTGGCTAATCCGAAAGGAAGCGCCACGAACTGGTAATGTTTGTCCAGGAATGTAAACCTTAGGAACCGATGATGTTCCTTGTGGATAGGAATATGTAGATACGCATCCTTTAAATCCACCGTGGTCATGAATTGACCTTCCTGGATGGAAGGAAGGATAGTTCGAATGGTTTCCATCTTGAAAGATGGGACCTTGAGAAATTTGTTTAAGATCTTGAGATCTAGGATTGGTCTGAATGTTCCCTCTTTTTTGGGAACTATGAACAGATTGGAGTAGAACCCCATCCCTTGTTCTCTCAATGGAACAGGATGAATCACTCCCATTTTTAACAGGTCTTCTACACAATGTAAGAACGCCTGTCTTTTTATGTGGTCTGAAGACAACTGAGACCTGTGGAACCTTCCCCTTGGGGGAAGTCCCTTGAATTCCAGAAGATAACCCTGGGAGACTATTTCTAGCGCCCAAGGATCCAGAACATCTCTTGCCCAAGCCTGAGCGAAGAGAGAGAGTCTGCCCCCCACCAGATCCGGTCCCGGATCGGGGGCCGATATTTCATGCTGTCTTGGTAGCAGTGGCAGGTTTCTTTGCCTGCTTTCCCTTGTTCCAGCCTTGCATTGGTCTCCAAGCTGGCTTGGCCTGAGAAGTATTACCCTCTTGCTTAGAGGACGTAGCACCTTGGGCTGGTCCGTTTTTACGAAAGGGACGAAAATTAGGTCTATTTTTTGCCTTGAAAGGCCGATCCTGAGGAAGGGCATGACCCTTACCCCCAGTGATATCAGAGATAATCTCTTTCAAGTCAGGACCAAACAGCGTTTTCCCCTTGAAAGGAATGTTTAGTAGCTTGTTCTTGGAAGACGCATCAGCCGACCAAGATTTCAACCAAAGCGCTCTGCGCGCCACAATAGCAAACCCAGAATTCTTAGCCGCTAACTTAGCCAATTGCAAAGAGGCGTCTAGAGTGAAAGAATTAGCCAATTTGAGAGCATTGACTCTGTCCATAATCTCCTCATAAGGAGGAGAGTCACTATCGAGCACCTTAATCAGTTCATCAAACCAGAAATATGCGGCTGTAGTGACAGGGACAATGCATGAAATGGGTTGTAGAAGGTAACCCTGCTGAACAAACATCTTTTTAAGCAAACCTTCTAATTTTTTATCCATAGGATCTTTGAAAGCACAACTATCCTCTATGGGAATAGTGGTGCGTTTGTTTAAAGTAGAAACCGCTCCCTCGACCTTGGGGACTGACTGCCATAAGTCCTTTCTGGGGTCGACCATAGGAAACAATTTTTTAAATATGGGGGGAGGGACGAAAGGAATACCGGGCCTTTCCCATTCTTTATTAACAATGTCCGCCACCCGCTTGGGTATAGGAAAAGCTTCTGGGAGCCCCGGCACCTCTAGGAACTTGTCCATTTTACATAGTTTCTCTGGGATGACCAAATTTTCACAATCATCCAGAGTGGATAATACCTCCTTAAGCAAAATGCGGAGATGTTCCAATTTAAATTTAAAAGTAATCACATCAGATTCAGCCTGCTGAGAAATGTTCCCTAAATCAGTAATTTCTCCCTCAGACAAAACCTCCCTGGCTCCCTCAGATTGGGTTAGGGGCCCTTCAGAGATATTAATATCAGCGTCGTCATGCTCTTCAGTAACTAAAACAGAGCATCCACGCTTACGCTGACAAGGGTTCATTTTGGCTAAAATGTTTTTGACAGAATTATCCATTACAGCCGTTAATTGTTGCATAGTAAGGAGTATTGGCGCGCTAGATGTACTAGGGGCCTCCTGAGTGGGCAAGACTCGTGTAGACGAAGGAGGGAATGATGCAGTACCATGCTTACTCCCCTCACTTGAGGAATCATCTTGGGCATCATTGTCATTATCACATAAATCACATTTATTTAAATGAATAGGAATTCTGGCTTCCCCACATTCAGAACACAGTCTATCTGGTAGTTCAGACATGTTAAACAGGCATAAACTTGATAAGAAAGTACAAAAAACGTTTTGAAATAAAACCGTTACTGTCACTTTAAATTTTAAACTGAACACACTTTATTACTGCAATTGCGAAAAAACATGAAGGAATTGTTCAAAATTCACCAAACTTTCACCACAGTGTCTTAAAGCCTTGAAAATATTGCACACCAATTTTGGAAGCTTTAACCCTTAAAATAACGGAACCGGAGCCGTTTTAAGCTTTAACCCCTTTACAGTCCCTGGTATCTGCTTTGCTGAGACCCAACCAAACCCAAGGGGAATACGATACCAAATGATGCCTTCAGAAGTCTTTTAAAAGTATCAGAGCTCCTCTCACATGCGACTGCATGCCATGCCTCTCAAAAACAAGTGCGCAACACCGGCGCGAAAATGAGACTCTGCCTATGCTTTGGGAAAGCCCCTAAAGAATAAGGTGTCTAAAACAGTGCCTGCCGATATTATTATATCAAAATACCCAGAATAAATGATTCCTCAAGGCTAAATAAGTGTTAATATCAATCGATTTAGCCCAAAAAATGTCTACAGTCTAAATAAGCCCTTGTGAAGCCCTTATTTACAATCGTAATAAACATGGCTTACCGGATCCCATAGGGAAAATGACAGCTTCCAGCATTACATCGTCTTGTTAGAATGTGTCATACCTCAAGCAGCAAAGGACTGCAAACTGTTCCCCCAACTGAAGTTAATGCTCTCAACAGTCCTGTGTGGAACAGCCATGGATTTTAGTTACGGTTGCTAAAATCATTTTCCTCATACAAACAGAATTCTTCATCTCTTTTCTGTTTCTGAGTAAATAGTACGTACCAGCACTATTTGAAAATAACAAACTCTTGATTGAATAATGAAAAACTACAGTTAAACACTAAAAAACTCTAAGCCATCTCCGTGGAGATGTTGCCTGTACAACGGCAAAGAGAATGACTGGGGTAGGCGGAGCCTAGGGGGGATCATGTGACCAGCTTTGCTGGGCTCTTTGCCATTTCCTGTTGGGGAAGAGAATATCCCACAAGTAAGGATGACGCCGTGGACCGGACACACCTATGTTGGAGAAATTTTAATTTTATAATTTGGACAGAGAATGTATTTTTTTTTTATTTATTTTTTTCTCTCTATGAGCCCTCTCTACTACTATCGGTGGGTAGTTAGGTGGGAGTTTGAGAAGCTGAGGTAAATGCTCAGAAATAAAGGAGTTTAGATCCTCATATCTTTTATCCTCGGGTATCCCTATCAGGCGTATATTATTTCTGCGGGCACGGTTCTCGATATCTTCAACTTTGGCCTGGATTGCATTTAGGGAGTGTTTGGTTGAATCTAACTTGGTGTTATGTGATGTGGTAAGATCTTCAAGATCTGAAACTCTCTGCTCAATTTCATTGATTCTGCCTGCAAACTGTCTAATTTCCTGAGATAGGAGAGTGATATCTTGTTTGATTTCTGACTTTAGTGCATCAAAGTTAGGGGCTAATGCTTCCGTTATTCTGGTGACTAAATTTTGCATGTCCAATACATCAGTTACAGAAGATGTGGTAAGACGTGGTTCTTGAGATTCAACTGAGGTTGCTATAGTGTTCTTTGCTCTCCTGTCTTTGTGTTTTGCAGTCATGACTGGCGAGGGAGTCTTAGCATGTGAGTGAAAAAATTTATCCATAGGATGCTTCGGTGAGTATAAAGAAAAAATCGTGTTTTTAGAAAAATTGTCAGAGTGCTAAAATAAGGGGAGAAAAAGTGAGGAAAGGGAGTGAGGGGAGCTGTGGGGAAATGTGAGGGGAGTGCGTGCTCTGCTTTAAACCCGATTTCGGTTAGTGAGAAAAAAAAAAAAAAAGAGGGGGGGGGGGGGGGGGGGTGCAATTACAGGTCACCGGGAAAAAGTTTTCCCAGGGGCCAGGAGGTGATTAGAGAGACACGCTCGCCAAGTCTTATAGATGTGATTTAGGGGATATTAAAGGGAGAGCCACTGATTCTAAGCAAGATTTCTCCTTTTAAGTGTTTAGTTGTTGTTTTTGTTTTGTTAACAGTACCCGCAACCCTGTGTCTTGGGAAACCTTACTAAAGAATGTCAAACTCTAAATATTATCTAGTTTTGTTTGATAATGAACGAATTGTTGTTAGATAGGAATTGTTTTTTAGATCAGTTGAAAAATTTTACCAGACATGACCATATGGTCCTGATAGGTGGCACCAGAAACTTGAAACCTGGGCAGCTCTTGTGTGACAAGAGCTGCAGTGAGAGAAAGAGAGCCCCAGAAGATGCTCAGCATATAGCATTAAACATTAAATCTGCATTCTTAAAATTCAGAGCAGGGATATCAGAGGAAAAAGAAATCTCAGAAGTAGATGCAGCCAGTTGGCCGGAGTTTGTTTTTATATGTATGACCACAGCTCTGGGGAGTCTAGACTATGGTGTACAGGAGTGAGATAGGGGGGTCGTTTCAGGTCATGTGTTTCTAGGTTACCTGTGGCTGTTTAGCCTACTATGTAGTGATCCTAGATACTAATATATGCAGCCATGAACTAAAGTGCAGCATTCGACATATACTTTCAACACTATCCCCCTTTCAAAAAGAAGTGACCAGAATAACCCTGGAGGTTTTTACAGACTTGTAGCTTCTGCCTGTTTGAAGCCTTAATCTATTCCATCCGTCTATATAGCATCAACTCTTATAGTGCAGTAAGATTTAACTCTGTGCAGTTATTTAAACAGTTATAGATATGTGTAAATTTTCGGATTGTTTTTTAGATCAATTGAAAAATTTTACCAGACATGACCATATGGTCCTGATAGGTGGCACCAGAAACTTGAAACCTGGGCAGCTCTTGTGTGACAAGAGCTGCAGTGAAAGAAAAAGAGCCCCAGAAGATGCTCAGCATATAGCATTCAACATTAAATCTGCATTCTTATAATTCGGAGCAGGGATATCAGAGGAAAAAGAAAACTCAGAAGTAGGTGCAGCCAGTTGGCTAGAGTTTGTTTTTATATGTATGGCCACAACTCTGGGGAGTCTAGACTATGGTGTACAGGAGTGAGATAGGGGGATCGTTTCAGGTCATGTGTTTCTAGGTTACCTGTGGCTGTTTAGCCTACTGTGTAGTGATCCTAGATACTAATATTTGCAGCCATAAACTAGAGTGCAATATTCGACATATACTTTCAACACTATCCCCCCTTTCAAAAAGGAGTGACCAGAATAACCCTGGAGGCAGAGAATGTATTTTTAAGCAACCTTCCAATTCATTTAGTTATTTAATTTGTTTTCTTCTATTGGTATTCTTTGTTGGAAAAGCATACCTAGGTATTCTCATGATCAGCAATGCACTACTGGGAACTAGCTGCTGATTGGTGGCTGTACACATATGCTTCGTGTCATTGGTTCAACCAATGTGTTCAAATTGTTGCCAGTAGTGCATTGCTGCTTCCTCAAAAAGGATACCAAGAGAATGAAGCACATTTAATAATATAAGTTGAAAATGTGTTTTAAATGGTATATTCTATCTGAATCTTGCAATAAAAATGTGGGGTTTTATATACCTTTAATACTATGTTTATAGAATGTATTATACACATTGTTTAATGTCCCTTTACACAATATTCATTTAGATGTTTGGCTGTAAATAACTATAAGAATTCTGTGGTAAAGTGATGTGTGTGAGCTCTTCAATCCATAACAGTCAGTGAAGGATTTTGAAAAGGCTGATGCTTTTAGATTGCAGAAGACACTACATATGTATAGGTGATTTAACACTATAAACACTAAATCACAGGGATTTACTGCTAAGCTCTTGATACAGGCAGTCTGGTTAGCAGCAAATAGATTTAACCATAGGCCACCTGTGCTGTGCATGAATAACTCTGGTATCTGAACACCCTCCTTTATTTGCTTGCCACAGGAGGAAAACCTGGTTAATGTGTTGTCTTCAAAGGCTGATTTGTTTGTTTTTCTAATTAAGAAGCAGAGGAAGAAAGAATCAATGCTTTTTTTGTGACAGGCTACATTTCAGTACAAAGTGTATATGATTTGGTAATAAATGCCTGATTTATATGGATGTTGTCTATTTTTTCCAGGTGAATTTTATTTATAAGGTTACATGAAATACTAGTAGAATCAACGAATAATTGCAAATCAAATACTTTTGTGTAAATGATGTGATTTAAACCTACAAGGATGAAAAAACAGGTAATACCTGATAAATTTATGTGTAATCATCATAGCAGCATTATATTATGATTCACATAGAGCATGCAATTTTAACCAACTTTCTAATTTACTCCTATTATCAATTGTTCTTTGTTCTCTTGGTGTCTATTTGAAAAAGCAGGAATGTAAAGTTTGGGAGACCATTTTTGGTTCAGTACCCTGGGTAGCGCTTTCTGATTGGTGGCCACCAATCAGCAAGTGCTACCCAGGTGCTGAACAAAAATAAAAAATGGGCCAGCTCCTAAGCTTACATTCCTGCTTTTTTCATATAAAGATACCAAGAGAACAAAAAAAATAATCTGAGTAAATGAGAAAGTTGCTGAAAATTGCGTGCTCTATCTGAATCAAAGAAGAAAAAATTTGGGTTTCATATCCCTTTAAGTAACAGTCTGGTAGGGAGCAGATAATGGTGGTATAATACTAAACCAGTAATCTCTGTATCAACTCTTTCAATAGTGAACCATTTAATCTCTTTGCTCTCAATGCACTATTTTTTAATATTTTTAACAAAACTTTAGATGTCTTTGGTTTACAGGAATACCCATATATGAAAAATCTTAGTATAAAATGCAAAAAATGCTGTGTAATTTTCAGACGTACATGATATTACTTCATGTGTATTTCAGACACACACTTAGGGCTTCATTATGAAGTTGTGCTGCATCTTCAGCCTCTGAAGGAGGTGGATAGCACTAGAGAGTTCTTGTACATGAAACCCCACATTCATGATTCTGCATACAATTTTAAAAACTTTCCAATTTACTTGTATTATCAAACTTGCCAAATTCTCGTGTTATCTTTGGTTGAAGGCGTAGCAATGCACTGCTGGGACTTAGCTGAACACATACAATGAGCCAATCACAAGAAGAATATATGTACAGCCACCAATCAGCAGCTAGCTGCCAGTAGTGCATTGCTGCTCCTGAGCCTACCTAGGTATGCTTTTCAATAAAGGATACAGAGAACAAAGCAAATGAGAGAATATAAGTAAATTGGAAAGTTGTTTAAAATTGCATGCTCTATCCTAATCATTAAAGTTTAAATTTTGCTTGACTGTCCCTTTAACTTCTGTCAGCAGAAGCTGCAGTATCAATGGGTGAGCACAGTGTACAGGTTCCGTGCCTAGGAACCTTGGCAGCCAGAACCTTCTTAAAAGGGGCCCATTATGGATCCACATTTAGCATAGGAGTAGGGTCCTCTAATCATTATGTTTTAGTCATCGGATCCTTGCACCCTTATAGCACAGCAGAGAGGTTTAATCAGGCATGGCCAATGTTTTAGCTTTTATAAGAAACAAAAGAGCTTTTTTACTCACCTCGCCCGGAGGGATTCTAGATTGCACATTTTGCCAGTAAATGTCATTATTCTCTTCATCTGTGAAGAAAAGCAGCCAGTCTGCAAAGTCTTCCTTCCTCATGAAGTTCATCCCTTTTGAGAACTGTATAAACTCCATTTCCTGCACTTCTGTTTGTAAATTCTCCATAAATCTAGAAGCCAAGTGGAATATATGAATCAAACACAGCAAATAAGCACAACTGTGTATATGTAAATGGATAGTTTTTATACAAAATCCAGCATAAAAGAAACAGAGCACTGAAAATCATTTACTAAATTGACAAAGCAAAAGATTTGGTTGTAACGTGAAGTTCAGAACAAGATTGTCCAACCTAAGGCCTACAGTAACCATTGCTTCAAAAACTGTTTCTTACCATATAGAGGTAATTTACAGCACTAAGCTACAAGTAGGGTCGCACTTTTGACATTTTTTCATAGAGGCTTGCAGGGAGGAACAGTATAGTGCTGTCCATCAGTATTTATGTGCTGCCAAGAGGCACAACACATGTTCCTCCCTGCACGCCCCACAGCATGTGTAACTCATAACTGCCCACACTAAAGCCTGTAAGCTGCCTATGTTTTGCAATAACTTCTATTTTCTTTTATGAATCCAACCCACAATCACTTCTAGATCATCTATTTACAATGTGAGCTATCAGAAATGAGGACAATTTCATAATGTCATGCATCAAATGTGCAGATTTACTCCTCCACGAAATGGCCATACTTTTTTGTTAGATACATCCTTAAAGATAGTAAATATCTTGCGATTTTAATATGACATTTTTAGTTATACTGTATGTAGTAAAATAAGTTTGTAATCTACTTTCCATGTTTATTTTGCCCCTTTTCATGTAATTTAGCTCTAAAAATTGGATTTTCTAATTACTAAAACTGGAAATGCGCACCACAGACTTATCAAGGCTAACCCTGCTACATAGCATTTCCTAATGGCAAAACAAGGAAGTTCTTCCTAAAATAATCACCAGATTGGTTCCTCCAAATGAAGCAAGTGGTAAGTGGAGTTTTACTACTGAAAAAACAATTAGATCAAACAAAATGTTAATTTGTTTTATAAATGAAGGTGCAAGTAGAATGTGGCCACTCAGAACACTGAGTAGATACAAGCGTTACTCTATAGTAGGCGCTAGTCAGGAGTGGGTAGGATATAATGGCAGCTATATAAGACAGATACTGGATGAGGTGTATGACCCCAGTCAGTGTGAGAAAATATGGGTACAAGGATTAAACAGCGCCTATATATCCTCTAAGGCCATATGGATAACAATGTGAATGAGAAAATATTAAACAAGTCAGTTCATATAAGTCCTAAAAGTATATTTAGTCCGAGGTGTATCTCCAATATACAGTTGATATGAAGTAATAGATGGTATTAAATACCCTTACCAGATATTACCCCAATCTAATGAGGTAAGTATGCCGCACTGGGGTTATGTGTAGGTAGTTAGATCTCCTCCTTGTATCTAGATGAGATGGATATTCCAGTTTCGTTAGCCTCCTGGAGTATGCAGGGATGTGCTTCTGATGGTAGATGTATCCCTTGAGCTTCCTATGTAGATTAGTGGTTAGCCTCTTGGAGTACTTTCTCTGTCTTGGTATAAACTTTCTCCGGCGTAAGGATACCTAGGAAGCATAGAATGACCATTGCAGAGTGGTGTCCGTCTCAGCGGGTGGCAAGGAGCACACTTCTGTAAGCCTTATTTATTCAATGGTGACGCTTCCTCAGACCAAACAAGACCAAACCTTTTTGGTCTTGTTTGGTCTGAGGAAGCGTCACCATTGAATAAATAAGGCTTACAGAAGTGTGCTCCTTGCCACCCGCTGAGACGGACACCACTCTGCAATGGTCATTCTATGCTTCCTAGGTATCCTTACGCCGGAGAAAGTTTATACCAAGACAGAGAAAGTACTCCAAGAGGCTAACCACTAATCTACATAGGAAGCTCAAGGGATACATCTACCATCAGAAGCACATCCCTGAATACTCCAGGAGGCTAACGAAACTGGAATATCCATCTCATCTAGATACAAGGAGGAGATCTAACTACCTACACATAACCCCAGTGCGGCATACTTACCTCATTAGATTGGGGTAATATCTGGTAAGGGTATTTAATACCATCTATTACTTCATATCAACTGTATATTGGAGATACACCTCAGACTAAATATACTTTAAGGACTTATATGAACTGACTTGTTTAATATTTTCTCATTCACATTGTTTTTATAAACGTTTAGACTTGGCTGATATGTTTATTTTATAGGTAGATAACAGAAATCTGGATGTGAAAGAGAGACACCATATTACAATATAATGCTCAAAAACAGCCCCCAAGATTTTGTTGATCTATTTAATTAATTCAACATCTAAATTTAATTTCATATAGAAACAATTCTTAAGTTGCGATCATTTCCAAACATTTGGGTATGCACTTTAAACTCATTTTTCTGCAAAATAAGTTTCATGTCATGTTGTAAAGGTAAATCATGATAATGTAAAAAATGCTCATCAGAGACTTATAATGCACATTAAAAAGAGATCCAGGTAAAATAGAATTTCTAGACCAACCTGGACTTTAGAAATGCACTTTTTAGAAACAATTTCTTTTATATACCATTCTGCCTTTTTAACACTAGGGGGTGCTACTGTTATGTAATAGAAATTATGACAAACAGCTGGAAAAAATCCAGGAGCAAGAGCCACACACATACAGGGCAACAAGTTGCCCAGATATGCAAGGCAAAGCTGCAAATAACTGTACCGGCCCTTAAGTATACTAGACAGCCAAACTGTTTTCAATTATATTCCTGTAAAATATTTGTGTGACGTTTATTCCCAAACTGATATGTTAAGTTATAGCTGCAGGCTACTTCGTGATTGAATGCCATACTCTCTGATACATGCTAGTACAAAACTAGAGAGGCAAGTTAAGGACCTAGAGTACAAAAAGAAGAAACACAAGCAGAAGATAAAAAGAATAGCTATTAAACAATAGCCTCTATTACAAGACTGCAAAAATATTTTATGTTTAATATATAGTAATATAGGAACCACTACATTGTTCTAAAGATAAATTTAAAAAGACTTTTACATTTATTTCTATTAACACATTTACTTTGTTCTTTTTGTATCCTTTGCTGAAAAGCATACCTAAGTAGGCTCAGGGTCGGCAATGAACTACTGGGAGCTAGATGGTGATTGGAGGCTACACATATGCCTATTTTCATTGGCTCACCAAAAGCGTTTAGCTAGCTCCCAGTAATGCACTGCTGTTCTGAAGCTGACTTTGACCTCCTTTAAGAAGATGACTGAGAATCATAAAATAAAGATAAATGACTCTTATAAAGCAGGGGACGTTTATAAAAAGATATCTAAATGTTTCTTACTTGTAGTTTCCACTGTCCAAATGTTTTTTAAGAAATGTTAGTTAAAGGGACACTGAACCCAAATTCTTTCTTTTGTGATTCAGATACAGCGTTCTCTTGCTATCTGTATTTGAAAAATAAGGCATCTAAGCTTTTTTTTGGTTAAGAACTCCGGACAGCACTTTTTTATTGGTGGATGAATTTATCCACCAATCAGCAAGAACAACCCAGGTTGTTCACCAAAAATGGACCGGCATCTAAACTTACATTCTTGCATTTCAAATAAAGATACCAAGAGAATGTAGAAAAAATGATAATAGGAGTAAATTAAAAAGTTACTTAAAATTGCCTGCTCTATTTGAATCATGAAAGATAAAATTTGGGTACAGTGTCTGTTGAAGTTAAGACAAGATATAGAAGACCAAGAAAAATCTCCAATAGAACTTCTTGTAGACTGGTCAGGAAACAAAACAAAACCCCTATATCACTGCCAAGGACCTGCAGGAAGATTTATCTGGCACTGAAGTAGTGTTGCACCTGTGCACTGTGCAGTGATTCTAGAACAAACATGATTTGCATGGAAGGGTGAGCAGAAGGAAATCTTATCTACAACCTCATCACAAAACTCAATATCTGAAATCTACAACACAATAAAGCAGGGGTGAATTATGGCCTAGGCCAACAAGGCCGGTGCCTAGGGCAGCAGATTTGGGAGGGGCAGCACATCTGGCCTATCCTCTCTTTAAAAGCCAGCACACAGTACAGTGAGCATTTCATTACTTGAATGATGGTAATTACTGTGTGTGTTGTTGCATGTAAAGGGCAGTGATTGTTTCAAAGTATATTCTTCTTTCTCTCCCTTCCTCAACTCCCTCCCTTCTTTCTTTCCCTCCCCACTTTTCTCTTCTCTCTCTCTCTCTCTCTCTCTCTCTCTCCCTTCCTTCCTTCTTTCCTTTCCCTCCCTTTTATCCCCCGCCCTTCTTTTCTCTCCCTTCTCTCAGGGATAAAATGGTATGAGATGCATGCAATTCAACCCACATGTATGCAAGTGTTTTGTTAGCCCATTTTCTTTTGAATTGTTATGAAAAAAACAAAAAACAGAATTTTGCAGCAGAATTTTGAGTGCCTAGGGCAGCACAAAACCTAAATACGCCACTGCAATAAAGCTAAGCCTGGGGCATTTTGGAACCAAGTGCTGTGGTCTGATAAAGCGAAAATTGAGCTCTTCAGCTCCAATCATCAAAGTTGCATTTGGAGAAAAAAACGGAGAAGCAGTTGAAGAAAAGAAACATGGGGTGGATCTATAATGCTTTTAGGGTTGAGTGGCTGCTAGTGGTGCAGAAAATATTGTAGTGGGAGGAATGAATTCTACTACAGATCTTGGAAGTTAAAGTCCCTAAGTCACTGAAGAACTTGAAGATAACGAACCAAAACACAAGTCAAAGTCAACCATGAACTAATACCTCCTCCTAGTGTTCAGGAAAGGTAATTCCCAAGAGT